>NW_026059135.1:0-11688 GCF_023721935.1 Panthera uncia | reverse complement strand
CTTCCTTCCTTCCATCATTCCATTCATCCACCTATCTAACCTATCTATCAGCAAGCTAGCTAGCTATTGTTGAACAATTTAAGTTTTTAGAAACATGACATCCCACTCCATAAATTTGTGTGTGTCTCCTAAGAACAAACTATTCTCCAAAAAACCACCATATGAATTATGTCCATCTTGATTCCACCAAGAAGTCTCCATTTGGTGCTAGTATATAGTTAATCTTCTCTTGTACTTTTAAGTGTTCTCTTTGTAACTCAGAGAGAACAGGACTCACCCCCCTCAAAGCCCTCCACAGACAACAAGACCCATGGAGAATATAATGGCACTGTTTCATTTTTATTGCATTTACTTTCACAGTTGCCATTTCTTTCTGCCAAATGGTACTGACTTTTCATTTTTTAGTATTTGAGGTTTTCAAAAGCAGATCTTTGGATATGGCAGAATTATGCATTTAGTGGACACTGGGTTATGCACATGGACTCACCGATGTTCACCTTGTTTTGATAAAGAATTACATTTAGGCACGCCTGGGTGGCTCAGTCGGTTAAGCATCTGACTCTTGGTTTTGACTCAGGTCATGATCTCACGATTTGTGGGTTCAAGGCCCACGTGGGGCTCCAAGCTGGCGTGCAGAGCCTGCTTAGGATTCTCTCTCCTTCTCTTTCTGCCTCTTTCTCTCTCTCTCTGAATGAATGAATAAATAAATGAATAAATAAATAAATAAATAAAATCAACAAAAAAAGTTAAGAATTACATCTAGAGGAGAAAGAGTCAGGTCTTTTCTTACCTCCTGCCCCATAAAGTCATGCCTATAGTAAGCTTAAGTGGCTGGCCCTGTCCCCTTAACCACAAAACGGCTGCCATGATTAGTATGTGGGTTGCCATTGGACAGGCAGGACCTCCCAAGGGATCTTTGAAGGGAAGAAGATGCCCCTGCTGGTTGCCTGAGGGTGTGTAGGAGTTTAAGCACTGTGTTAGCAACTCCTGTCTGTCCCTGCAGCCTCAGGGACTCACATGCCCCTTCTTGCCCTGCAGTTTGAAGAACTTCCTCCTCTCACCACGTCCACGCTGGGAGCTCTGATTCCCAAGGTACGTAAAGCAGACGCGTCCCCTTGTCTTCAGCCCTCCCCTCCTTCTAGGTGTCCCAGGAACTGGGTCAGAAGGGGAGACGCCCACAACCAGGGTGGGGTGATCCGAGTGCAGTGACAAAGGTGTGGTGTCCAAATCCCCATGCCAGGAGGGCATGGAGGGTTGAGGTGGAAAGACCCTGAGCTGTAGCAGTGGGCTGGTCTGCACATTTCTAATCCTCGTCTGGCTACTTCATCGCTGTGTGTCTTCAGGCAAGAGTCTTAACATCTCTGAGCCTTGGCTTCCTCATCGGTAAAAAAAGGATGCGAGCTCCTACTCCACACCTTCGTCTAGGAGAGTGAAGGAGATGAAGGTGATGATGGTTCACGTAAAGGTGCTGACACGCGCAGGTGCATGGTGGCTCAGATGGGAGGAGCCAGATTTTTGGAGCAAACATGAACTTGAATTCCAGCTAAGCATGTCTCAACCATACTACCATAGGCAAATGACGTCTCTCTGAGCCTCCGTTTTCTCCTCTGGGAAATGGGGCTAACAATGCCCACTTCACCGTGTGGCTGTGAACCTGGGAGTTGAACATAAGCACAGAGTAGGCATTTGATAAATGTTCACTATTATTGTTCTTGTTCATAATAACAAAGTCTTTTTTTAAAAAAAAAAAAAAGGGCAAGTGTGCTCTTGTCAGATTATTAGCTATATATGGTTGGAACAAAGGCCTTTCCGATCCCAGTTCTTGTCCCAGCGCTGGTCCAAAACCTGTTAACCTGCACCTGGCAGCAGAGAGCTTCTTACACAGTAAGCGCTATGCAGGTACAAAGGATTGCTGTAACCTACGACCATTTTAGACATTTTTCATCTCTTTTCTACCTGTTCTGTTCTGCTCCTGGTTCGACTTCAGAAGCAGGAAAGGAGACCCAAGTCAACAAATGATCACTATCGCCCTCATGCGGTTGGAAGCTGAATGGCATAGCACCATTATCTGAGGTCAAAAACAGCGGCAGGTCCCAGGGCAGGTAGAGTTCTATCAAATGGACCTTTTATTTACTGGACCACTTCTATGTCCACTGCACTTTACAGTTTATGAAAAAAATTAATAATCCCCTCTTTTATTTGGTTTTAATCATCCCCCTCATTCATGGGGCCGGAAAAGGGGAGCAATCCATTTCAAGACAGGGAAACAGAGGCTCAGAGAAGTCACACAACATGGCAAATGCTGTGCTGGCACAAAGACTCAGACCTTGAAATTGGACTCTGGGTCTGCAGCAGCGGAGATTCAGGCTAGACACGGGAGAGTGTCCCCCAGAGATCCAGGCTTAATCAGAGCTGGGGTGTGCATCCTGGGTCTCCTGCTGCTGTGGGGAGAGTTTGAGGTAACCTCTCCGCGTCCCTGTGAAGGAAGGTGTTGCTAATTATTGGAGACCGTGTATGTTGGGGTTGGCTCCTCCAGGTATCCCCAAAATCCCCTTGTGAAAAGCCAGTTACCACATTATTGATTTGTTGAAAGCCAATTTGCCAAAGGGTGAATTCGCTCAGTGGTCATTTGGCTAAATCTACTAGATTCGCCAACAGATCAAGAGTTTGTTTAAAAGAATTTTACCTTGGGGTGCCTGGGCGGCTCAGTCGGATGCGGTTAGTTAAGCATCTGACTCTTGATTTTGGCTCAGGTCATGATCTCTCCGTTCGTGAGTTTGAGCCCTGCATCGGGCTCTGTGCTGAAAGCATGGAGCCTGCTTGGGATTCTCTCTCCCTCCCTCTCTGTCTGCTCTTACCCCGCTTGTGCTCTCTCAAAATAAATAAATAAACTTTACAAAAACTTTTTAAAAATAAGTAAGAATAAATAAAAGAATTTCACCTTGACAATGTGTTCAAGAACATGAGTAGAATCTTCTTAGTTCCAGGATCCACACTGCTGCATTGCCTGTGGAGAAGTTTCCATTTACATGGATTTCCTTTTAAAGTAACTTTGTAGTTTTTCCCATATAGTTAAATTCATTTAATATATATTTTTTAAAAATTTTTTAATGTTTAGTTTTGAAGGAGAGAGAGACAGAGCGTGAGTGGGGGAGGGGCAGAGAGAGAGGGAGACACAGAATCCGAAGCAGGCTCCAGGCTCCGAGCCGTCAGCCCAGAGCCCGACGTGGGGCTCAAACTCACAAACCACGAGATCATGACCTGAGCTGAAGTCGGGCACCTAACCGACTGAGCCACCCAGGCGCCCCCATTTAGTATATTTAAGAAAAGTGTTCCTTTGGGGCATCTGGCTGGCTCAGTCAGAAGAGCATGCAACTCTTCATCTTGGGGGTCATGAATGTGAGCCCCACGCTGGGTGTAGAGATTAAAGTCTTTTTTAAAAAAAGAAAGAAGAAAGAAGAATGTTCCTTAAAATAAAGTTTTTGGTAAAGCAGTAATTCAGCACATATGGGAACTGACTTTTTGATGAACCGTCCCTTTAGCTCATTAGCTTTTGGGGAGTCCATGCACGGCAAACAGGCTCAGATTCCTCCCACCTGGGGGGCTCCAGAGACCCCTGCAAACCCAGGTAGGCTGTGCCTTGCTCTGAGTTTTCACTGTGAGGTGCCCCAAAATACAAACTTTCTCATTCCAGGTGGGGTGTCCAGAGGCAGCAGGAGGGGAGATGGGCCCTGGGCTTCTCAGTGACACAGCCCTGGGCTGCCATCTCAGCTCGCCTGCTGACTTTGGACAATTTGCTTGAACCTCAGTGTTTTAACTCTGTCACACGGAGAAAATAATACCCTATGGATTTGTTGTAATGATTCGATGCGATCGTGAATGTCCGGACAAACCCATCTTGCTCAGTCGCAAATTCTGAGCATTTCCATGCATCGGGCATTGAGCTCGAGGCTTTGCCAGCACCCCACATTTAATTCTCGTAGCAACCCCCTGTGAGGGGCTCGGAGAGGGCAGCCCCCTCCCCAAACTCGGCAGCAGGTGAGAGCCCTCACATGCATGCAGGGCTCGGGCATTGCTGCAGGTGCCCAGGGTGACACCCTGTGCCGTGTGTTTAGAGTTGGCTGCTGACCCCGCTACCCAGGGCCCCACTCACTCTGGCCTGGTGTCCCCCCCGCAAGGTGTTCCAGCAGTACCCCGAGTCCCGCCCACTCACCATCAGGATCCAGGTACCGAACCCGCCTTCAGTGACGCTGCAGAAGGACAAGGCACTGGTGAGGGTGTTCGCCACCTCCGAGGTCATGGTCTCCCAGCCCAATGACGTTGAGACCACCATCTGCCTCATCGATGTGGTGAGTATCAGTGGGGGGGAGGGGGCGCCGAGTGGTCTTCCGGAGTCCCCAGACCCCCTCAGATCCCCATAAAACCAACCGTAGTGACTATAAGCCCAACTTGGGGCCAGATGATCTGATTCAAATTCAACCTTTAGCACTTTTAGCTATGTGAGCTTGGATGCGTCTCTCTCTCTCTCTATCTATCTCTGCCTCTCTTGCGTTACTTGGTTTGTAGCCTTAACCTGACACTATAAAATGCATTTGTTAGTTTATTTCTGGACAGAGATGTAATTTGTCTTATTCACTACAGCATCCTCAGAGCCTAGCCACAGAGTGCTACACATAGTAGGTGCTCAGTAAAGCACCTATTTGTTGAAGCAATGTGCTGTGTTAAGTGCCATTTCCCCCTTGGTGGTTAAAGCTCAAGATTCAGACACTTAGGGTTCTGCCCCATCTGCTATGTCTTCTCAGTCTTTCCTCCCAGGGCTCAAGACCAAATGAGCCACTTCTAATCCGGGAAGTGGGTATTCTCAGCTAGACCATGCCAAGCCATGGTGTATTGGGGTCCTTTCTGGGCATCACCAGATGTCAGATTCAAAGGGCTGGTTCTCACCCAGGGAGTGGACATGGCTGTGCCTGATTCAGTCCCCTGTTGATCAGCCCCTACTGTGTGGAAATTTTTCCATCAATAGCCTAAATGTCTGTATGATCCAGCTCAGAGTCCTGCCATGGCTCTCCAGTGCCTCCAGGATGCAGCCTTGATTTTTCTGGTCCTGCCCGATCTGGCCCCTTCCCACTCAGTCTCCTGCAGCCCTCTTACCTCCTTGCTCTCCGGCTTTCTCTCTTCCATCTAACGCCATCCTCTTTCCTGCCCCAGGGCTTTGGCACATACCCTTCCCACTGCCTGGATCACTCTCACACCTTCTTTTTCATCTGGCCGAGTGAGCGTTACGGGGGCCTCGGCCGGCCCGTAAAAGGAGGTTTGGCCAAGACCTCGGGGAACAGCCTGTGTTACGCTGAGTGCTGACCCAGCGCCCAGCCAGCGCCTGGTGCACAGAGCGCTCCCAGTGGCCACACTTCGTTCTCATCCCTCTTTCCTCCAGGACACAGAACTCTTGGCCATGTTTTCCGTGGAGGGGGATAAGCTGATGATCGACGCCAAGCTGGACAAGTAAGGGGGTTGCAGACTCGGGCCCCTGCTGCTCAGAAAGTCCTCCTTGGTGCTGCCGTGCCTGGTGCCAGCTCCTGAAGGGACATCTGGGAGGTCACCGGAGGTCCCCCAGCGTGGCTGTCAGGGCTGGGTAAATCCAAGAGGCTGCAAAGGTGAAAATGGGCTGTGACCGCCAAGGCCGCTGGCGCAAGCTAGGCAGTGGGGGTGATGCCGTGAGCTTGCTAGAAGGAACCTACTGCCGACAACAACTACCATATCAATAATAATAATGACGGCCGTGATGATGATGGGCCAGGCTTTGCACTAGGTATTTATGTGCATTCTCTTGTTCAGCCTTGCAATGGCCCTGCGGCATCTCCCATCTTAAAGAGGAGACAACTAGGGCTTAGAGAGGTGGGTTGCCTTACTCAGGCCCACGCAGCAGGTCCAGAGAGGGGCTCTGGGCCAGCCCAGGTCTGTCTGAGCTGGAGCTGCATCGCGTGGTTACAAGTGCAGGCTTTGGAGCCAGGCCATATGAGCTCAGATCCTAACGTGACCACTGACAGGCTGTGTGACAAAGGCCAAGTGACTTTGCCTCTCTGAAACTCAGCTTTCTCATCTGAAAATGGGGATAATAGTCCCTACCTCATAGGACTCATAATAACACTACGTGCCAGGCATTCAGCTAAGCCCTGAATGTGTCTCAATTCATTTCATTCTTGACCTCAGCCTATGGCAGTAAGTACTATTCTCATTCCCACTTCAAGATAAGTGAGACTGTGTGTAAAATTGTCAGCGTGTGCCTCGTTCATTATCACTTTTTCTTCTTATGACAGTTGATCAAGCCCAACAATGGGAATTACTCAAAATAAGACATGACTCAGAGCCATCCAAGAGTTTCTAAGGAAGTGATGCCCGACCTAAGGCCTGGATGATGAGAAGGGGCCAGTGGGGGCTTGGGGGCAGCCAGAGCAGTCCAGGCAAACTTTAAAGGGCAGGAAAAAGCTGCGGTGTTGTGGATGGAGGGGCTGAGGGAAAAGGAGGGAAGGGAATGGAAGTCGGCAGTAAAACACTGGTTTCTGTCCTGCTGGATGCCCTACGGCCCCAATGGCTTTGCCCCATGGGTGAGTCTGGTCTGGCCGCAGGTAGGGCTGTGGGTTTGCAGGTGAGATCCGGGTGCAGTGAGACTGAGACCCTCACAGCACAGACAGGGACCTCAAACCCAGGCCTTGAGCCTCCCTCCTCAGAATAGCCCAGCAGCCAAAAACGCACCTCAGGGCAGAGTCCTGGGCTCTCTCCTCTGAGCTCTGTGGCCATGGTCAGTTACCCCGGGAGCTTCAGGTTACTCCCAGACAGGGTTGCCGGAAGGATCCGGCGAGGTAGGGATGATTGCTTATGTGTGCATGGCACGCACCATGTACCAGGCACGGGCTTGACTTGGATGATTCCTTTAGTCCTTGCAGCCACTCACTTTGCAGACGAGGAAACTGAGGCATAGAGAGGCTAAGTACTTTGGCCAAGGACATACAGCCAGTAGGAGTCACAGTTATGATTTGAGCCTTATGTACAGACAGTCCCTCCTTATCCGCAGGGGATACGTTCCAAGACCCCCAGCAGATGCCTGAAAGTGCAGACGGTACCGAACCCCACCTCTACTGGGTCTGGGTCTTCCGGTACAAATGTACCTGTGATAACGTTCAATTTATAAACTCGGCCCGGTAAGAGATTAACAACAACCATAATAAAAGAGGACAATTATAACAACACCCCATAATAAAATTTCCGTCTCTCTTTCTCAAAATACTGTGCTGTACTCACCTGCCTTCTGGTGATGATGCGAGACGATAAAATGCCTAGGTGCCGAGATGAATGAAGCCGGGTGAATGATGTAGGCACTGTGATGTAGCATTAGGCTACCACTGACCTTCAGCAGCACATCAGAAGGGGGATCATCTCCTCCAGACTGCAGCTGAGTGCGGGTCACTGAGACCATGGAAAACAAAACCTCCGCTAAGGGGCTCCTGTGTAGAGTATAAAAGCCTCTGCGTCGCGTCTAATACATAGTTGGTGCTCAATACGCGGAGATCAATGTCGTTCTTACTGACTGCCCCCCGGGTCAAGCAAGGTCTTTGTGAGGATGTTCGCGGAGGGGCTTTCGATACTTTATGGGAATATAAACCCCATATGATTCTCAGGCAATCACCACTTCTAACATGTCGTTTGCTTTATTGGCAGGACTCACCTCAACCTCAGAACCTCAAACGTAGGCAACTTTGATGTAAGTACTAAGCGCAAGCTCAAGGGCAAGATATTCTGGGAACGGTGTCCCCACGTGGCTAGCGGGGGCCGAGGGAGTCTGTGAATTCCTAAACATTGGCACCATCTCTGCCAGGCCTCCTTTACAGGTGGGGAAACTGAGGCCCCAAAGCCAGTGAGGGGCAGAGTACACACTCACAGCTCCAACTCTGCCAATGAGGCTGTCCCATTTTAATGGTTTTTATTTTTTATTTTTGAGAGAGAGAGAGAGAGAGAGAGCATCAGTGGGGAGGGGCAGAGAGAGGGAGACACAGAATTGGAAGCAGGCTTCAGGCTCCGAGGTGTCAGCACAGAGCCCGAAGCGGGGCTCGAACTCATGAACCGCGAGATCATGACCTGAGTCGAAGTCGGATGCCAAACCAACTGAGCCAACCAGGCGCCCGAGGCTGTCCCATTTTAAACCACCTGCTCTAATGGAGGCAACCTAGCCCAAATCCCTCTGCTCTGAAGCAGGGGGGCGGTAGGGACAGCCACGTCCCAGGACCCCTTCCTTTCTGGATCTGGAGGCTTGGCTTTGCCACTGACTCCTATGTGACTTTGGGCAATACCAACCCACTCCGAGCCTCAGTTTCCTCATCTGTAAAGCAAACAGTCCCGGATATGTTTCTAACCACCCCTTTACCACCACGTTCCGAAATTCTGCCTTTCTAACCAGAGAAGCTCAGATTCTAGGGGTGGGTCCCGTTTCATCTGTTTATTCTTGGGTCCCCCCCACACCATTTCTTGGGTCTCCAGAAATGCCCCTCTTCTCTTTTACAAATTGACAACAGATGTTTGCTTTCTAGAACAGTCGTGGTGAGACTTCCATGTGCACAGAGAGAGTCAAATACCTACCGTGTTGCCCATTTTTGGGTTTTTCCACCCCCAGCCTCCACAACCCATGTTGCTGGTGTCACCAGCCGCATTTTATAGATGGAGAAGCTGGGGCCCAGGGCTGGGCAGCGACGTGCCTCACAGCTGCCTGGGGCACAGCTGGGACCAGAACTGGCATCTCTGGACTCCGAGAAGAAAAGAAGCTCGCACAGTGTGAAATTAGAGACCACAGAGACTGGCACCAAATTAAGCTTCTTCTTTTTTTTTTTAACCAAATTTTTCTCATTTAATCCTCACAATAAACTTATGATTTGGGTAGAGCTATTAGCCCGTTTTCCAGATAAGGCAGCCCAATGCAGAGAAGCTGGGGGGCTTGCCCAAGATCACAGCGCTGGGATGAAAGTCCCGTGCTCTTGTCACGGCCACACCATGCGGTTCTACAGCAAGGCGGGGACTTTACACGGAGGAGTTTACATTCGGCTTTTACAACCACTGTACGAGAAAGGAGTATTCACTCCTATCTTCAGCTGTGGAAACCAGGGCTTAGAGAAGTCAAGAGTGTGCGCACATGAGAAGTCTCAAGGCCAGATATTTTACCTGATCTGCCTGTGATCCTCGCCGCATCCTTGCAGGCTGGGCTTGCTGGCCCATTTTACAGCTGAGGAAACTGAGGGTCAGAGAGGTGAGAGAGACTTCTCAGAGGCCCACGGAGACTGAGCTGGGATGGAACCCCAGAGTGTTGGCTACACAGCCCGAGGGCCTTCCATGACACCAGGGTGGCTGCAGAGCGAGCCATGGTAGACCAGTGCTCCGGGCCTCCCCCAGTCCCTGCCTCACCATGAGCCTGGGACCGGTGCTTGCCCTGCTCTGGGCCTCAGTCTCCCCAACTACACCGAGAGCAGGTGCACAGATGCGCCTTGCGGCTGTCTACCTAGGTGGTTCTAAAGTCACGGCAGCTCCCAGATTCTCCCAGAGCAGCTCTGCGCCTTCCGGCCACAGGGCAGGGCCTCAAGGGGCCCCTGGGATCTGAGCGAACCACTGCCTGGGTTGAGTTCTCGTCCTTTCCCTGCAGGTTGGGCTCTTGGAGGTGCTGGTGGGGAAGATCTTTGACCTGGCGTTTCTGCCCGCCATGAACGGTGAGAGCGGTGCCTGTGCCTCCGCGGGGGTGGGGGGTGGCTTGGGGACCTGGTGGCTGCTGGTCATGTTTGACACACAGCCATTCTACCTCAACCGTATTCCTGAGAACTTCATTCTAAGCTTATTTATTTAACCCTCTGAGTGCAAATGTTGCCCCAAGGGTGCATCAACTTCCATATTTGCTGCTTCTGCCGCCTTCTTCTCTCCTTCTCCTCCTTCTCCTCCTTTTTCTCTCCTTCTCCTCCTCCTTCTCCTCCCCCTCCTCCTCCTCTTCCTCCTCCCTTTCCTTCTTCTTCACTTATTTGGCTGATTTTTCTGATTATCCATGTAAAATTCTGATCACACATGAAAATTATATGTGTGTAAGTTTTAGAAAGTCCTGAACAGTTTAAAAGGTAAAATCTCGGAGCGCCTGGGTGGCTTCGTCGGTTAAGTGTCCGACTTCGGCTCAGGTCATGATCTCACGGTCCGTGAGTTCGAGCCCCACATCGGGCTCTGCTGACAGCTCAGAGCCTGGAGCCTGTTTCAGATTCTGTGTCTCCCTCTCTCTCTGCCCCTCCCCTGTTCATGCTCTGTCTCTCTCTGTCTCAAAAATAAATAAATGTTAAAAAAATTTTTTTAAATAAATAAATAAAAAATAAATAAAAGGTAAAATCTCACCTCCCAGAGGCAATTAGTCTCGACCCCTGGTTATATTTCCTATTAAACTCTTTTTTCTCCATTAAAAAAATATATATGGCATAAGATATTTCCTGTAATCTTTGAGGTTTATTTTTAGTCATGGTAAAATACCCATAATGTGAGATTTACCTTCTTAATCATTTTTAGGTATATAGTTTAGTATTATTAGGTATATTGACATTGTTATGTCCTTGATTGATTTTTGTTTTTGTTTTTTGTGTTTTGTGTTTTGTGGTTTTTTTATCTTTGATATCACGTATTTAATTTTACATGCAGAGACAGTGTGAATACATTATTGTTGTAGAAAGTTTCATCAGTACAGATAAAGCTAAAGTTGCTCTTACTGATCTCCCCAGCCTCCTAACCCAGAATCCGCCCCCTAGGCAGCCACATTATCATGAGAGGGTTTTCTTGCCCAACTTCATAAAAAGAAGGGACTGAGCATGATTCCCCCTCTCTGTGGTGCCTCAAGGATGTTATCAGGAAGCCACCTGACCTGCAGGGCCACTGGAGGCTGGGGTAGCTGAACCCCGTTTTAACTGGAAACCTCGCCCCCAAGGCCTCTGCTGGTCTGGCCGCACCCTCCCTCTCCCTGCTTCTGCATCATGGAGAAGAGGACAGAGAAGGGCTGCTGTGAGCTCTACCAGCGAGGGTTCGTTGGGGGTGCTCTTGATGTCAGATGGACCTTTATCCCGAAAACTATCACCAGAGGAGGCCAAATCTCAATCACAGAAAAGCCCTGGTCACCAAGGCCAGGCACGTTCGCCAGCGGGAGAGGACGATGTCAGGAGCTAGGCTGGGCTGGGCTGACCTGTGAGGCAAAAGGTGGAGACTCTCACCCTGGCTTGGTCACTAAGAGGTGGTGTGAACTGGGCAGCAGGCCCCTTGGTCTCGCTGTAATGCAATTTGCCATTCTCAAAAGTGAGAGATTGGAGAAGAGCCAGGATTCTCAAAGTGGGTTCCGTGAAAAAATTCGTCCCATAAGATACTCTTAAGGAAAGGGTTCCGTGGCGCCAAGCAAGTTTGGGAAATTCTGAATATACTACTCTGGGGTAGGTTTACAATGTCCCTTGCTCTCTGAAAAGTCCTGCTGGAGGCAGAAAATCTGTTTGACTTCATTTAATCCAGATTCCTTCACTTGTCTTTTCATCCCTCTCTTCCTTCTTATGTTCTTTCCTCCCTTCCTTCCTTCTTCCTTTCCTTCCTTCCTCCTTCCTTCCTTCCTTCTCTCCTCCCTTCCTTCCTCCCTTCCTTCCTTCC
>NW_026059134.1:0-11692 GCF_023721935.1 Panthera uncia | reverse complement strand
CTTCCTTCCTTCCATCATTCCATTCATCCACCTATCTAACCTATCTATCAGCAAGCTAGCTAGCTATTGTTGAACAATTTAAGTTTTTAGAAACATGACATCCCACTCCATAAATTTGTGTGTGTCTCCTAAGAACAAACTATTCTCCAAAAAACCACCATATGAATTATGTCCATCTTGATTCCACCAAGAAGTCTCCATTTGGTGCTAGTATATAGTTAATCTTCTCTTGTACTTTTAAGTGTTCTCTTTGTAACTCAGAGAGAACAGGACTCACCCCCCTCAAAGCCCTCCACAGACAACAAGACCCATGGAGAATATAATGGCACTGTTTCATTTTTATTGCATTTACTTTCACAGTTGCCATTTCTTTCTGCCAAATGGTACTGACTTTTCATTTTTTAGTATTTGAGGTTTTCAAAAGCAGATCTTTGGATATGGCAGAATTATGCATTTAGTGGACACTGGGTTATGCACATGGACTCACCGATGTTCACCTTGTTTTGATAAAGAATTACATTTAGGCACGCCTGGGTGGCTCAGTCGGTTAAGCATCTGACTCTTGGTTTTGACTCAGGTCATGATCTCACGATTTGTGGGTTCAAGGCCCACGTGGGGCTCCAAGCTGGCGTGCAGAGCCTGCTTAGGATTCTCTCTCCTTCTCTTTCTGCCTCTTTCTCTCTCTCTCTGAATGAATGAATAAATAAATGAATAAATAAATAAATAAATAAAATCAACAAAAAAAGTTAAGAATTACATCTAGAGGAGAAAGAGTCAGGTCTTTTCTTACCTCCTGCCCCATAAAGTCATGCCTATAGTAAGCTTAAGTGGCTGGCCCTGTCCCCTTAACCACAAAACGGCTGCCATGATTAGTATGTGGGTTGCCATTGGACAGGCAGGACCTCCCAAGGGATCTTTGAAGGGAAGAAGATGCCCCTGCTGGTTGCCTGAGGGTGTGTAGGAGTTTAAGCACTGTGTTAGCAACTCCTGTCTGTCCCTGCAGCCTCAGGGACTCACATGCCCCTTCTTGCCCTGCAGTTTGAAGAACTTCCTCCTCTCACCACGTCCACGCTGGGAGCTCTGATTCCCAAGGTACGTAAAGCAGACGCGTCCCCTTGTCTTCAGCCCTCCCCTCCTTCTAGGTGTCCCAGGAACTGGGTCAGAAGGGGAGACGCCCACAACCAGGGTGGGGTGATCCGAGTGCAGTGACAAAGGTGTGGTGTCCAAATCCCCATGCCAGGAGGGCATGGAGGGTTGAGGTGGAAAGACCCTGAGCTGTAGCAGTGGGCTGGTCTGCACATTTCTAATCCTCGTCTGGCTACTTCATCGCTGTGTGTCTTCAGGCAAGAGTCTTAACATCTCTGAGCCTTGGCTTCCTCATCGGTAAAAAAAGGATGCGAGCTCCTACTCCACACCTTCGTCTAGGAGAGTGAAGGAGATGAAGGTGATGATGGTTCACGTAAAGGTGCTGACACGCGCAGGTGCATGGTGGCTCAGATGGGAGGAGCCAGATTTTTGGAGCAAACATGAACTTGAATTCCAGCTAAGCATGTCTCAACCATACTACCATAGGCAAATGACGTCTCTCTGAGCCTCCGTTTTCTCCTCTGGGAAATGGGGCTAACAATGCCCACTTCACCGTGTGGCTGTGAACCTGGGAGTTGAACATAAGCACAGAGTAGGCATTTGATAAATGTTCACTATTATTGTTCTTGTTCATAATAACAAAGTCTTTTTTTAAAAAAAAAAAAAAGGGCAAGTGTGCTCTTGTCAGATTATTAGCTATATATGGTTGGAACAAAGGCCTTTCCGATCCCAGTTCTTGTCCCAGCGCTGGTCCAAAACCTGTTAACCTGCACCTGGCAGCAGAGAGCTTCTTACACAGTAAGCGCTATGCAGGTACAAAGGATTGCTGTAACCTACGACCATTTTAGACATTTTTCATCTCTTTTCTACCTGTTCTGTTCTGCTCCTGGTTCGACTTCAGAAGCAGGAAAGGAGACCCAAGTCAACAAATGATCACTATCGCCCTCATGCGGTTGGAAGCTGAATGGCATAGCACCATTATCTGAGGTCAAAAACAGCGGCAGGTCCCAGGGCAGGTAGAGTTCTATCAAATGGACCTTTTATTTACTGGACCACTTCTATGTCCACTGCACTTTACAGTTTATGAAAAAAATTAATAATCCCCTCTTTTATTTGGTTTTAATCATCCCCCTCATTCATGGGGCCGGAAAAGGGGAGCAATCCATTTCAAGACAGGGAAACAGAGGCTCAGAGAAGTCACACAACATGGCAAATGCTGTGCTGGCACAAAGACTCAGACCTTGAAATTGGACTCTGGGTCTGCAGCAGCGGAGATTCAGGCTAGACACGGGAGAGTGTCCCCCAGAGATCCAGGCTTAATCAGAGCTGGGGTGTGCATCCTGGGTCTCCTGCTGCTGTGGGGAGAGTTTGAGGTAACCTCTCCGCGTCCCTGTGAAGGAAGGTGTTGCTAATTATTGGAGACCGTGTATGTTGGGGTTGGCTCCTCCAGGTATCCCCAAAATCCCCTTGTGAAAAGCCAGTTACCACATTATTGATTTGTTGAAAGCCAATTTGCCAAAGGGTGAATTCGCTCAGTGGTCATTTGGCTAAATCTACTAGATTCGCCAACAGATCAAGAGTTTGTTTAAAAGAATTTTACCTTGGGGTGCCTGGGCGGCTCAGTCGGATGCGGTTAGTTAAGCATCTGACTCTTGATTTTGGCTCAGGTCATGATCTCTCCGTTCGTGAGTTTGAGCCCTGCATCGGGCTCTGTGCTGAAAGCATGGAGCCTGCTTGGGATTCTCTCTCCCTCCCTCTCTGTCTGCTCTTACCCCGCTTGTGCTCTCTCAAAATAAATAAATAAACTTTACAAAAACTTTTTAAAAATAAGTAAGAATAAATAAAAGAATTTCACCTTGACAATGTGTTCAAGAACATGAGTAGAATCTTCTTAGTTCCAGGATCCACACTGCTGCATTGCCTGTGGAGAAGTTTCCATTTACATGGATTTCCTTTTAAAGTAACTTTGTAGTTTTTCCCATATAGTTAAATTCATTTAATATATATTTTTTAAAAATTTTTTAATGTTTAGTTTTGAAGGAGAGAGAGACAGAGCGTGAGTGGGGGAGGGGCAGAGAGAGAGGGAGACACAGAATCCGAAGCAGGCTCCAGGCTCCGAGCCGTCAGCCCAGAGCCCGACGTGGGGCTCGAACTCACAAACCACGAGATCATGACCTGAGCTGAAGTCGGGCACCTAACCGACTGAGCCACCCAGGCGCCCCCATTTAGTATATTTAAGAAAAGTGTTCCTTTGGGGCATCTGGCTGGCTCAGTCAGAAGAGCATGCAACTCTTCATCTTGGGGGTCATGAATGTGAGCCCCACGCTGGGTGTAGAGATTAAAGTCTTTTTTAAAAAAAGAAAGAAGAAAGAAGAATGTTCCTTAAAATAAAGTTTTTGGTAAAGCAGTAATTCAGCACATATGGGAACTGACTTTTTGATGAACCGTCCCTTTAGCTCATTAGCTTTTGGGGAGTCCATGCACGGCAAACAGGCTCAGATTCCTCCCACCTGGGGGGCTCCAGAGACCCCTGCAAACCCAGGTAGGCTGTGCCTTGCTCTGAGTTTTCACTGTGAGGTGCCCCAAAATACAAACTTTCTCATTCCAGGTGGGGTGTCCAGAGGCAGCAGGAGGGGAGATGGGCCCTGGGCTTCTCAGTGACACAGCCCTGGGCTGCCATCTCAGCTCGCCTGCTGACTTTGGACAATTTGCTTGAACCTCAGTGTTTTAACTCTGTCACACGGAGAAAATAATACCCTATGGATTTGTTGTAATGATTCGATGCGATCGTGAATGTCCGGACAAACCCATCTTGCTCAGTCGCAAATTCTGAGCATTTCCATGCATCGGGCATTGAGCTCGAGGCTTTGCCAGCACCCCACATTTAATTCTCGTAGCAACCCCCTGTGAGGGGCTCGGAGAGGGCAGCCCCCTCCCCAAACTCGGCAGCAGGTGAGAGCCCTCACATGCATGCAGGGCTCGGGCATTGCTGCAGGTGCCCAGGGTGACACCCTGTGCCGTGTGTTTAGAGTTGGCTGCTGACCCCGCTACCCAGGGCCCCACTCACTCTGGCCTGGTGTCCCCCCCGCAAGGTGTTCCAGCAGTACCCCGAGTCCCGCCCACTCACCATCAGGATCCAGGTACCGAACCCGCCTTCAGTGACGCTGCAGAAGGACAAGGCACTGGTGAGGGTGTTCGCCACCTCCGAGGTCATGGTCTCCCAGCCCAATGACGTTGAGACCACCATCTGCCTCATCGATGTGGTGAGTATCAGTGGGGGGGAGGGGGCGCCGAGTGGTCTTCCGGAGTCCCCAGACCCCCTCAGATCCCCATAAAACCAACCGTAGTGACTATAAGCCCAACTTGGGGCCAGATGATCTGATTCAAATTCAACCTTTAGCACTTTTAGCTATGTGAGCTTGGATGCGTCTCTCTCTCTCTCTATCTATCTCTGCCTCTCTTGCGTTACTTGGTTTGTAGCCTTAACCTGACACTATAAAATGCATTTGTTAGTTTATTTCTGGACAGAGATGTAATTTGTCTTATTCACTACAGCATCCTCAGAGCCTAGCCACAGAGTGCTACACATAGTAGGTGCTCAGTAAAGCACCTATTTGTTGAAGCAATGTGCTGTGTTAAGTGCCATTTCCCCCTTGGTGGTTAAAGCTCAAGATTCAGACACTTAGGGTTCTGCCCCATCTGCTATGTCTTCTCAGTCTTTCCTCCCAGGGCTCAAGACCAAATGAGCCACTTCTAATCCGGGAAGTGGGTATTCTCAGCTAGACCATGCCAAGCCATGGTGTATTGGGGTCCTTTCTGGGCATCACCAGATGTCAGATTCAAAGGGCTGGTTCTCACCCAGGGAGTGGACATGGCTGTGCCTGATTCAGTCCCCTGTTGATCAGCCCCTACTGTGTGGAAATTTTTCCATCAATAGCCTAAATGTCTGTATGATCCAGCTCAGAGTCCTGCCATGGCTCTCCAGTGCCTCCAGGATGCAGCCTTGATTTTTCTGGTCCTGCCCGATCTGGCCCCTTCCCACTCAGTCTCCTGCAGCCCTCTTACCTCCTTGCTCTCCGGCTTTCTCTCTTCCATCTAACGCCATCCTCTTTCCTGCCCCAGGGCTTTGGCACATACCCTTCCCACTGCCTGGATCACTCTCACACCTTCTTTTTCATCTGGCCGAGTGAGCGTTACGGGGGCCTCGGCCGGCCCGTAAAAGGAGGTTTGGCCAAGACCTCGGGGAACAGCCTGTGTTACGCTGAGTGCTGACCCAGCGCCCAGCCAGCGCCTGGTGCACAGAGCGCTCCCAGTGGCCACACTTCGTTCTCATCCCTCTTTCCTCCAGGACACAGAACTCTTGGCCATGTTTTCCGTGGAGGGGGATAAGCTGATGATCGACGCCAAGCTGGACAAGTAAGGGGGTTGCAGACTCGGGCCCCTGCTGCTCAGAAAGTCCTCCTTGGTGCTGCCGTGCCTGGTGCCAGCTCCTGAAGGGACATCTGGGAGGTCACCGGAGGTCCCCCAGCGTGGCTGTCAGGGCTGGGTAAATCCAAGAGGCTGCAAAGGTGAAAATGGGCTGTGACCGCCAAGGCCGCTGGCGCAAGCTAGGCAGTGGGGGTGATGCCGTGAGCTTGCTAGAAGGAACCTACTGCCGACAACAACTACCATATCAATAATAATAATGACGGCCGTGATGATGATGGGCCAGGCTTTGCACTAGGTATTTATGTGCATTCTCTTGTTCAGCCTTGCAATGGCCCTGCGGCATCTCCCATCTTAAAGAGGAGACAACTAGGGCTTAGAGAGGTGGGTTGCCTTACTCAGGCCCACGCAGCAGGTCCAGAGAGGGGCTCTGGGCCAGCCCAGGTCTGTCTGAGCTGGAGCTGCATCGCGTGGTTACAAGTGCAGGCTTTGGAGCCAGGCCATATGAGCTCAGATCCTAACGTGACCACTGACAGGCTGTGTGACAAAGGCCAAGTGACTTTGCCTCTCTGAAACTCAGCTTTCTCATCTGAAAATGGGGATAATAGTCCCTACCTCATAGGACTCATAATAACACTACGTGCCAGGCATTCAGCTAAGCCCTGAATGTGTCTCAATTCATTTCATTCTTGACCTCAGCCTATGGCAGTAAGTACTATTCTCATTCCCACTTCAAGATAAGTGAGACTGTGTGTAAAATTGTCAGCGTGTGCCTCGTTCATTATCACTTTTTCTTCTTATGACAGTTGATCAAGCCCAACAATGGGAATTACTCAAAATAAGACATGACTCAGAGCCATCCAAGAGTTTCTAAGGAAGTGATGCCCGACCTAAGGCCTGGATGATGAGAAGGGGCCAGTGGGGGCTTGGGGGCAGCCAGAGCAGTCCAGGCAAACTTTAAAGGGCAGGAAAAAGCTGCGGTGTTGTGGATGGAGGGGCTGAGGGAAAAGGAGGGAAGGGAATGGAAGTCGGCAGTAAAACACTGGTTTCTGTCCTGCTGGATGCCCTACGGCCCCAATGGCTTTGCCCCATGGGTGAGTCTGGTCTGGCCGCAGGTAGGGCTGTGGGTTTGCAGGTGAGATCCGGGTGCAGTGAGACTGAGACCCTCACAGCACAGACAGGGACCTCAAACCCAGGCCTTGAGCCTCCCTCCTCAGAATAGCCCAGCAGCCAAAAACGCACCTCAGGGCAGAGTCCTGGGCTCTCTCCTCTGAGCTCTGTGGCCATGGTCAGTTACCCCGGGAGCTTCAGGTTACTCCCAGACAGGGTTGCCGGAAGGATCCGGCGAGGTAGGGATGATTGCTTATGTGTGCATGGCACGCACCATGTACCAGGCACGGGCTTGACTTGGATGATTCCTTTAGTCCTTGCAGCCACTCACTTTGCAGACGAGGAAACTGAGGCATAGAGAGGCTAAGTACTTTGGCCAAGGACATACAGCCAGTAGGAGTCACAGTTATGATTTGAGCCTTATGTACAGACAGTCCCTCCTTATCCGCAGGGGATACGTTCCAAGACCCCCAGCAGATGCCTGAAAGTGCAGACGGTACCGAACCCCACCTCTACTGGGTCTGGGTCTTCCGGTACAAATGTACCTGTGATAACGTTCAATTTATAAACTCGGCCCGGTAAGAGATTAACAACAACCATAATAAAAGAGGACAATTATAACAACACCCCATAATAAAATTTCCGTCTCTCTTTCTCAAAATACTGTGCTGTACTCACCTGCCTTCTGGTGATGATGCGAGACGATAAAATGCCTAGGTGCCGAGATGAATGAAGCCGGGTGAATGATGTAGGCACTGTGATGTAGCATTAGGCTACCACTGACCTTCAGCAGCACATCAGAAGGGGGATCATCTCCTCCAGACTGCAGCTGAGTGCGGGTCACTGAGACCATGGAAAACAAAACCTCCGCTAAGGGGCTCCTGTGTAGAGTATAAAAGCCTCTGCGTCGCGTCTAATACATAGTTGGTGCTCAATACGCGGAGATCAATGTCGTTCTTACTGACTGCCCCCCGGGTCAAGCAAGGTCTTTGTGAGGATGTTCGCGGAGGGGCTTTCGATACTTTATGGGAATATAAACCCCATATGATTCTCAGGCAATCACCACTTCTAACATGTCGTTTGCTTTATTGGCAGGACTCACCTCAACCTCAGAACCTCAAACGTAGGCAACTTTGATGTAAGTACTAAGCGCAAGCTCAAGGGCAAGATATTCTGGGAACGGTGTCCCCACGTGGCTAGCGGGGGCCGAGGGAGTCTGTGAATTCCTAAACATTGGCACCATCTCTGCCAGGCCTCCTTTACAGGTGGGGAAACTGAGGCCCCAAAGCCAGTGAGGGGCAGAGTACACACTCACAGCTCCAACTCTGCCAATGAGGCTGTCCCATTTTAATGGTTTTTATTTTTTATTTTTGAGAGAGAGAGAGAGAGAGAGAGAGAGCATCAGTGGGGAGGGGCAGAGAGAGGGAGACACAGAATTGGAAGCAGGCTTCAGGCTCCGAGGTGTCAGCACAGAGCCCGAAGCGGGGCTCGAACTCATGAACCGCGAGATCATGACCTGAGTCGAAGTCGGATGCCAAACCAACTGAGCCAACCAGGCGCCCGAGGCTGTCCCATTTTAAACCACCTGCTCTAATGGAGGCAACCTAGCCCAAATCCCTCTGCTCTGAAGCAGGGGGGCGGTAGGGACAGCCACGTCCCAGGACCCCTTCCTTTCTGGATCTGGAGGCTTGGCTTTGCCACTGACTCCTATGTGACTTTGGGCAATACCAACCCACTCCGAGCCTCAGTTTCCTCATCTGTAAAGCAAACAGTCCCGGATATGTTTCTAACCACCCCTTTACCACCACGTTCCGAAATTCTGCCTTTCTAACCAGAGAAGCTCAGATTCTAGGGGTGGGTCCCGTTTCATCTGTTTATTCTTGGGTCCCCCCCACACCATTTCTTGGGTCTCCAGAAATGCCCCTCTTCTCTTTTACAAATTGACAACAGATGTTTGCTTTCTAGAACAGTCGTGGTGAGACTTCCATGTGCACAGAGAGAGTCAAATACCTACCGTGTTGCCCATTTTTGGGTTTTTCCACCCCCAGCCTCCACAACCCATGTTGCTGGTGTCACCAGCCGCATTTTATAGATGGAGAAGCTGGGGCCCAGGGCTGGGCAGCGACGTGCCTCACAGCTGCCTGGGGCACAGCTGGGACCAGAACTGGCATCTCTGGACTCCGAGAAGAAAAGAAGCTCGCACAGTGTGAAATTAGAGACCACAGAGACTGGCACCAAATTAAGCTTCTTCTTTTTTTTTTTAACCAAATTTTTCTCATTTAATCCTCACAATAAACTTATGATTTGGGTAGAGCTATTAGCCCGTTTTCCAGATAAGGCAGCCCAATGCAGAGAAGCTGGGGGGCTTGCCCAAGATCACAGCGCTGGGATGAAAGTCCCGTGCTCTTGTCACGGCCACACCATGCCGTTCTACAGCAAGGCGGGGACTTTACACGGAGGAGTTTACATTCGGCTTTTACAACCACTGTACGAGAAAGGAGTATTCACTCCTATCTTCAGCTGTGGAAACCAGGGCTTAGAGAAGTCAAGAGTGTGCGCACATGAGAAGTCTCAAGGCCAGATATTTTACCTGATCTGCCTGTGATCCTCGCCGCATCCTTGCAGGCTGGGCTTGCTGGCCCATTTTACAGCTGAGGAAACTGAGGGTCAGAGAGGTGAGAGAGACTTCTCAGAGGCCCACGGAGACTGAGCTGGGATGGAACCCCAGAGTGTTGGCTACACAGCCCGAGGGCCTTCCATGACACCAGGGTGGCTGCAGAGCGAGCCATGGTAGACCAGTGCTCCGGGCCTCCCCCAGTCCCTGCCTCACCATGAGCCTGGGACCGGTGCTTGCCCTGCTCTGGGCCTCAGTCTCCCCAACTACACCGAGAGCAGGTGCACAGATGCGCCTTGCGGCTGTCTACCTAGGTGGTTCTAAAGTCACGGCAGCTCCCAGATTCTCCCAGAGCAGCTCTGCGCCTTCCGGCCACAGGGCAGGGCCTCAAGGGGCCCCCGGGATCTGAGCGAACCACTGCCTGGGTTGAGTTCTCGTCCTTTCCCTGCAGGTTGGGCTCTTGGAGGTGCTGGTGGGGAAGATCTTTGACCTGGCGTTTCTGCCCGCCATGAACGGTGAGAGCGGTGCCTGTGCCTCCGCGGGGGTGGGGGGTGGCTTGGGGACCTGGTGGCTGCTGGTCATGTTTGACACACAGCCATTCTACCTCAACCGTATTCCTGAGAACTTCATTCTAAGCTTATTTATTTAACCCTCTGAGTGCAAATGTTGCCCCAAGGGTGCATCAACTTCCATATTTGCTGCTTCTGCCGCCTTCTTCTCTCCTTCTCCTCCTTCTCCTCCTTTTTCTCTCCTTCTCCTCCTCCTTCTCCTCCCCCTCCTCCTCCTCTTCCTCCTCCCTTTCCTTCTTCTTCACTTATTTGGCTGATTTTTCTGATTATCCATGTAAAATTCTGATCACACATGAAAATTATATGTGTGTAAGTTTTAGAAAGTCCTGAACAGTTTAAAAGGTAAAATCTCGGAGCGCCTGGGTGGCTTCGTCGGTTAAGTGTCCGACTTCGGCTCAGGTCATGATCTCACGGTCCGTGAGTTCGAGCCCCACATCGGGCTCTGCTGACAGCTCAGAGCCTGGAGCCTGTTTCAGATTCTGTGTCTCCCTCTCTCTCTGCCCCTCCCCTGTTCATGCTCTGTCTCTCTCTGTCTCAAAAATAAATAAATGTTAAAAAAATTTTTTTAAATAAATAAATAAAAAATAAATAAAAGGTAAAATCTCACCTCCCAGAGGCAATTAGTCTCGACCCCTGGTTATATTTCCTATTAAACTCTTTTTTCTCCATTAAAAAAATATATATGGCATAAGATATTTCCTGTAATCTTTGAGGTTTATTTTTAGTCATGGTAAAATACCCATAATGTGAGATTTACCTTCTTAATCATTTTTAGGTATATAGTTTAGTATTATTAGGTATATTGACATTGTTATGTCCTTGATTGATTTTTGTTTTTGTTTTTTGTGTTTTGTGTTTTGTGGTTTTTTTATCTTTGATATCACGTATTTAATTTTACATGCAGAGACAGTGTGAATACATTATTGTTGTAGAAAGTTTCATCAGTACAGATAAAGCTAAAGTTGCTCTTACTGATCTCCCCAGCCTCCTAACCCAGAATCCGCCCCCTAGGCAGCCACATTATCATGAGAGGGTTTTCTTGCCCAACTTCATAAAAAGAAGGGACTGAGCATGATTCCCCCTCTCTGTGGTGCCTCAAGGATGTTATCAGGAAGCCACCTGACCTGCAGGGCCACTGGAGGCTGGGGTAGCTGAACCCCGTTTTAACTGGAAACCTCGCCCCCAAGGCCTCTGCTGGTCTGGCCGCACCCTCCCTCTCCCTGCTTCTGCATCATGGAGAAGAGGACAGAGAAGGGCTGCTGTGAGCTCTACCAGCGAGGGTTCGTTGGGGGTGCTCTTGATGTCAGATGGACCTTTATCCCGAAAACTATCACCAGAGGAGGCCAAATCTCAATCACAGAAAAGCCCTGGTCACCAAGGCCAGGCACGTTCGCCAGCGGGAGAGGACGATGTCAGGAGCTAGGCTGGGCTGGGCTGACCTGTGAGGCAAAAGGTGGAGACTCTCACCCTGGCTTGGTCACTAAGAGGTGGTGTGAACTGGGCAGCAGGCCCCTTGGTCTCGCTGTAATGCAATTTGCCATTCTCAAAAGTGAGAGATTGGAGAAGAGCCAGGATTCTCAAAGTGGGTTCCGTGAAAAAATTCGTCCCATAAGATACTCTTAAGGAAAGGGTTCCGTGGCGCCAAGCAAGTTTGGGAAATTCTGAATATACTACTCTGGGGTAGGTTTACAATGTCCCTTGCTCTCTGAAAAGTCCTGCTGGAGGCAGAAAATCTGTTTGACTTCATTTAATCCAGATTCCTTCACTTGTCTTTTCATCCCTCTCTTCCTTCTTATGTTCTTTCCTCCCTTCCTTCCTTCTTCCTTTCCTTCCTTCCTCCTTCCTTCCTTCCTTCTCTCCTCCCTTCCTTCCTCCCTTCCTTCCTTCC
>NW_026059133.1:0-11695 GCF_023721935.1 Panthera uncia | reverse complement strand
GGTGTGTGTGTGTGTGTGTGTGTGTGTGTGTGTGTGTGCGCGCGCGCACGCGTGCGCGCACGTGCGTGCGTGTGAGAGAGAGACAGAGACACAGAGACAGAGACAGAACAGTTGTCCTGTGCACTATAGAATGTTCAGCAGCGTCCCTAATCTCTACTTGATAGACACCAGCAGCCCACACCCCTATCCCCAGTCATGAAAATCAAAAATTTATCCAGACATTGCCAGATGTGCCCTGGGAAGGGAGGAGAGGGTGCCCTGTGGAGAACCACAGGATCTGAGTGATAACATTTGCAGGTGGATAGATCTAGGGATATTTAGGGACTTGTGAAATACACAGAATGAGGACCAGAGTTGGGGAAATGGGAACTGGGGCTCGAGAAGAGCAGGGACTAGAGGTGTCAGTTCCTGAGTTGGGAGCAGGGTGTTTTGGGAGGAGCTGAGTCTTGACTCTCTTGAGTCTGAAATGCCTCCTAGACATACAGGGGAGGAGCTAAGAGGGAGTTGGATATAGGAGCGTGGGGGCTCAGAGGGTAGGTCAGGGATGGAGAGAGGCATTTGGGACTCCCCTGCCTGTCACCGCCCTGGTAGGAAGGATGAAGCCATTCAGGGGCTTTCATATTCAATGCTTTTGGGATCCCTACATGTGGACAAAAACAACCCCAAAGAGCTTTTATTTATGGGGGTTATACCTACTGATGTTTGCCATATGAAGCATTACAATTCAATGACTTTTAAACAATTATTCATTAGTTCATTTAAAAATAATAAACCCATTACATGTTAACCCCCCCCCCGCCCCCGACAATGTAGTAATACAGTGGTGATGTTTTATGTTGTTTCATAATCTCTTCAATGTCTGGGGGATAGAATTCAACTGGATTCTCATATCAGCTTCTGCATTCAGTCTGTGCTGATAGCACACAGCATCTGGAAAACTCCACCATACGCTCATGAGACAATCAGAGTGAAAAGGCAGTAGTATCTTCATAATGTTATGAAAATAGTTTGATCTCATAGACCCACCCAATCTCATAGAACCCCCAGGGGTCCACAGCCCACACTTTGAGAATCATTGATCTGGAGATTCAGTTCGCTGATTTTTATGCTGTTTGGAATGTGCCTGAGGCTCTTCACAGATAATGAGTTCCATACCCAAAGTTGATATTGCAGAGTTTGGCCCCTCTTTAACAAAAGAACTGCTGAAGTCACTTGCATTTACTTGTAATTTTAACTTTCCTCTCTGGTCACTAGAAGACATACATAGGTGCTTTCATATCACGGAAATATGTCCAAAACAGCAGAACATTCTAAGATTATGAGGAAAAACTTTAATTCTGTAAATGACAGCCAAGTTGCCTGGTTGCTCTAAGAGTCAACATTTTTAAGCAGCACCATTAAAATCATTTCTTTAAAGGAAATACTTCTAAAGGACCTTTCACATTGCTTGCATTAAAGAGAACGTAGTGAACATATCTCTTGTTTTCAGTATGCAAGGCCATCACCGTGAAAGTAGCTTTATTCTATGATGAGATAATATAGTGATTCTCCCAGAGCAGTGTTTCTCATCTGTGGTAACCTTTTAGGTAAAAGGTAAAAGATACTACTACCCCTTAGTGTCATTACAAATTACTTTGGTATAAAGATATTTAAACACCTACAACTGTAACACTAGGCATAAACTTCTTATGGTTCTAGATATTTTGATAACTCTGAATTAAATAAATGTACACATTAAGTGCACATTAAAAAATAAGACCCAAACATTAATTTAATGACCTGGGTGATATTTTGCTGACATTAAATCACCACTCAAAAGCAGGAGTACCTTTGAGTTATGGAATGCTTATGTTTGACATTTCAGTTGGCTTTTCTCTTTAAGTGTGGTAAAGCCTCAGTTCACACGGAGTACCACAACCTTGCTTGGTCTTCACATGGTGTGAAAACACAGGTTTAGGTGTTTAGTGCACCTTTTCCCTTCTTTTTGGTGTACAAAAGCTAGAGTAATACAGTTTGCTTCCAATGTGTTTCTGATATAATTGCTGATGCTAAAATCACTTGGCAACACTGAATTCTAAGAAGGTTAAATAGATGAACTAGAAGATAGAAAAGTAGGTCACACTTGAAAACAAACAAAATAAAAATTATTAAGGGGAACTCTCAGGCCCTCAGGAGTGTGCAGAACAACTTTCGGTATGAGCAACCGTGCAATGTGCTAAATGGCCTATGACTGCCTAATTTTTGAGATCCTGTGGTGGGTTTTTTTGTTGTTGTTGCCTTTTTTTGCATCCCTTGTGGTTTTTTTGTTTTGTTTTTACTGCTTTTATCATCACTATTTCTAACACTACTCCCTGGAATTAGCTGTCTCTGATCTACTTTGGGCTTAGAACTTAAATATTTACTCTTTACAAGTATATGCAAGTTAATATTCAATAGAATATGAATGAATTTAGATGACTAAAACAGAATCGTGAATATGTAGTCACTGTGGCCCTTTTCTTGCTGGAATACTAGGTTTGTAACCATGTCGGAAGGGGTGGAAGAGGAAGGCGTAGTTAACTTATGGGTACGGGAGATGTTGAATGTGCCTCATACTCTAAAATGCTTCAAATAATTTTACTATGACTTCTTTTTCACAGATAATAAAACCAAGACAAGGAAATGGGATGTGGTTCTTTGATCTTGGTTAGTGGTGGGAGTGCAGCTGATTTAGTCATGAAACTAGAACCCAAACTACTAGGCTGTTTTGTGGTATAACCAAATTTGCTTGATTTGATATCTGCAAGGAACTTAAGGAATAGGTTGCCTAGGGCCAGAGGGCCAAACGATTTTTTTTTTTACTTGAAGTATAATTAACATACAATGTTATATTAGTTTCAGATGTACAACGTAGTGATTCAGCAGTTCTATACATTATGCAAGGCTCACCACAATAAGTGTAGTCACCATCTGTCACCACACAATGTTATGACAATATTATTTTTTAATTTTAATTCTGGTATAGTTAACACAACAATATTATTGACCATATTCTCTATGCAGTACGCTGCATCTTCATGACTTATTTATTTTATAACTGGAAGCTTGTACCTCTTAATCCCCAACTCTTCCTAGGCAGCCACCAGTTTATTCTCTGTATTTAAGGGTCTGTTTGTTTTGTTTGTTCATTTGTTGTTGTTTTTAGATTCCACATGTAGTGAACTCATACAGTATTTGTCTTTCTCTGCCTGACTTATTTCACTTAGCAGAATACCCTCTAGGTCCATCCATGTTGTCGCAGGTGACAAGATTTCATCTGTTTTTATGGCTGAGTAATGTTCCATTGTACATATATCACATCTTTTTTTTTAACGTATATTTATTATTGAGAGACAGAGAGACACAGAGCATGAGCAGGGGAGGGGCAGAGAGAGGGGGAGACACAGAATCCTAAGCAGGCTCCAGGCTCTGAGCTGTCGGCACAGAGCCCGACACGGGGCTTGAACTCACCAACTGTGAGATCATGACCTGAGCCGAAGTCAGTCACTTAACCGACTGAGCCGCCCAGTCGCCCCTACCACATCTTCTTTATCCATTCATCTATCGATGGACACTTGGGTTCCTTCCATATCTTGGCTATTGTAAATAATGTTGCATTAAACTGTATCTTTTTGAATTAGTGTTTTCATTTTCTGTGGGTAGATACCCAGCAGTGGAATTACTGGTAATTCTATTTTTAATTTTTTGAGGAACGTCCATCCTGTTTTCCACAGTGACTGTACAAATTAACATTCTCAATTGGCCAAGATTTAAAGTGTCATAGGATAGGAGGGAATTAGTTACTGGGCCAGCACATGAAGAGACACACATGTATGCATGCACACACACATGTTTATATTCATGGTGGCTTCTGAATTCCAACTTCATGCCGGCTCAGTTCCCTTCCCCTCAACAGGTAGTTATGTACATACAAAGGGTTATGAAGCACTAAAAATATTTACAGAGTATGTTGCAAATATGAATTACTCTGTAAATGGTAAATAATCATTGACCGGCAAGTCTGGGCAGGGCAAGTCACAAGAAAAAAGATGTTAGGCCTTCAGAAAGTGGAAAATTCCCTTCATCTCTGCAAGGACTGTTATAAAGCATTTTTGAGCCATCCTCAAATAGTTATCTAGTGAGTGTTCCAGCAGAGAAAGCAGCCCTGAGAGGGAGCCCCTTCTGAGACTTGCACCAAGGGTAGTCATCGTGTGTGGTGCTGAGTCTTGCCCTTGCCCCGCAGGCCAAGGCGGAGTTCTCCTGAGTGTGTTCACTCACCTCTGGTGATGCTTCTGGCAGGGAGGAAGAAAGTACAGGATTGGGGTCAGAAGCATGTTTTAGCTTCGAGATGGCTCTTTATGTTTGGTTAATGTTACTTCATTTCCCAAGGCATAGTAAAGTTCTAGAGTGACAGAAGTTCCTGTCTTACAAATCCCAATACAAATAATTGAGCCTAACTTAGAATTTTTTTTTCAGTTTATTTATTTTGAGAGAGAGAAAGTGTGCATGTGAGTGGGGGAGGGCCAGGCAGAGAGGGAGAGAAAGAATCCCAAGCAGGCTCTGTGCTGTCACCACAGAGCCCAATGGGGGGCTTGATCTCACAAACCGTGAGATCATGACCAGACCAAGAGTCGGACACTTAACCAACTGAGCCACGCAGGCACCCCAAGAACTTAAAATGCATTTGACCCATTGATATTAGAAGCTGGTATAACTTCATGCCGATGAATCACTGGGCTTTTCATTGGTATGGATTTGTAAAGCCTGTTAAATGTTTTTTAACACATTATCCTGCAAGGAAGCTTTTTCCTGTGAATTGAACACAAAAAGTTAATAATGTTACACCAGGGTACTTGAACTTTCTCTACTGCTTTGTGACTTCTGTGGTAATACTGTATGGAAGATGGGGAAAAAATCAGAGTAAACTGCCTTAATGTGCAAATCAGAAAGGAGCCGTTCCAACTTCTGGTGGCCATGTTGTTAATGTAAAAATAGTAGGGTTAGGTGAAATAAATTAAGAGGACCTGTAGAGAACGAGAGGTAGTATTTGACTAAATTAGAAATGTTCTCTGAGAGTTCCCGAAGTGTGAATGATTTAAATGAGGTTCTGGCATAGAATCGCATGTGGTTTCCATTTTATAGCTCTCCGGCTTGAAAACAAACTGTCAGGATTTTTATTTAAGTGGATCAGATTTAACTTACTCAAAGATTAGCATCCACCTGTACTCCTCTGCCTGTCTCCCTCCCTCCCTCGTGCTTTGAAGAAAGTCTTACACCTTGGTGATGTTGATTGAAATCTTTACTTCACCTGTTGTAAACTGGCTGAAGGGAAACAAAGGACATTTGGCACCTCTCGACTACAGAAGACATGCTTCTTCCTCTCTCTTTCTCTTCTAAATGACTTGACTTGGTGAGGTCCCCAAGTCCCTGACAAGGCGGGAAGCTGAAGTACAAGCAGAGCTGAATAACCAAGTGACATCGCTCGGAACCAATTGGAAGAGTAGGCATCATGTGCCTGGCAACTACTTCAAGTGCCCGTAAAACAAGAGCAATGGCTTAAGGCCCCTCCACCATCCCCGCGCCCCTGACCACCCCATCCCACCCCCCAGTCAGCAGCAGACTTCTAAAGAACAGAGGCAAAGCAATTAGTACACCAGTCTGAGTTGCTCACAGAGAATGATGCATCTTAACTAGTTAGTAGGTTTTTACAAAGCATTAAGTCTAATCACATCTTATTTTTCTGTTTTTGCCCTACCGGGATGGCTAGGAACGTTTCTTACTGAGTGGGAAATTGGGGCATGGTCAGGTTCGATTCCAGATGAGTTTGCGAGCCAAGCAGAGCTAGTCTGTGAGCCCTGTGGCACTTTTCCAGGTGACAGACCCGTGGTTTTAAGCTAACGTTATGTTTACTGAGCCTGATAGCAAGAGCGTCTTGGTTTCATTATCATGGACGTTTTCGCACAGCCTCCGCACGTTTTCTGTTTGTGACCTAATAGTTGAAACTCTCCCAGAAAATGCTTCTCGCTCTAGACCACCCTGGTTTTAAAAAAACAAAAACAAACAAAAACCAAAAACCAAAAAACAAAACCCACCACTGCAAAACAAACAAACAAACAAACAAACAAAAAACGCAAACAACTTGGTCAACGACTACTCTTGGGCATATTCTGGGAGAGAAGGGACTAGACATCCTGAAAACAAGCAACATGATTGTGTTGACTTGTTATCACCCAGTCATTTGTCAAGGATGTGTTTCGAACAAAACTGAAATGGGAAGAGTTTTTCTCATCAAAAATGTGAGTGCTGCATTCGGAACTGGTGAAGGTAGCCTGAGAGCATAGTTCGGGATTCTCAGGGCTGACTCTTTGATGCAGCCCAGCCCGTTGGGGAGAGGAAAGCATGGATAGTTAGCGCTGTCCCAGGTAGCAGGGCATCTCCCCTGTAGAAGAGAGCAAATGCACAGGCCTGTGTGCACGCCCACCTCCTTCTAGTCTCACTTCCCCGTGTGTGCGTGTCACATGGCTCGTCATCGTTAGGCAGAGCTTGGAAGGAGCCTTCCTCCCAGACCATGTCCTCCACTCTTTTACGCAAGTGCCTCACTTCTCCCTTCCTCTTTCAGTCCTGCCGCTGCTACTCTAACGTAGCCTCCCAGTTAGGAGTCCTCACTTACCCCTCCTGCTCTCTATGGCACCCTGTAACACACTGCCAGCCTGTTAGATCTGAACTGCTCCTCTTGTTGACACACTCACCTGCTCAGAATTCTCCGAAAGGGCTCCCTACTGGCTATGACGTCCTGTCAGACATTGCTCCCCCACTCACACCTAGGCTTGTCTTTTACTGCTCCCCAGGGGCACGGGCCACTGAACTGGCTTCCTGAAGCATGTGGTAAGATGCCGGGTCCTTGTCTCTCACCTTCGTGCCTTCACTCATGCTCTCTCCCACTGGATTGGAATTTCTTCCCTCACTCTTTCCTTGATTGTCACTCCCTCGTTAAAGTCTGTTTTCTTTTGTTTTGTTTTGCTTTTTTCTAAGCACTTTATTATCATTGTAGTCTCCAGTTACTCCACTAAGACTTGATCACGCACTGGGTTGTTCTGTTCTTTTTTTATTTATTTTATTTTATTTTTTTTAACGTTTATTCATTTTTGAGAGACAGAGTGTGAGCAGGGGAGGGGCAGAGAGAGGGAGACACAGAATCCAGAATCTGAAGCAGGCTCCAGGCTGCTGGCAGCACGGAGCCCAATGCGGGGCTCGAGCTCACAAGCCGTGAGATCATGACCTGAGCCGAAGTCGGACGCCAGACCGACTGAGCCACCCAGGTGCCCCTGTTCTGTTCTTTAATTTCATAAGCTTGGCATAGCCTGGGAGGCATTGTAGCAGTGCCATAGATTGGTCAACTTTTGGGTTTGGGAGTTGGATGACTCCTCCAGTATCATCAGCCATCTGGCCTTTATGGCCCTCAGCATGGCTTTCCATATCTTTCGAATGGGATGAATTCCTCCCAGGAATGTTGTGGGGTATAATGGCATGGCCCGTGTGTGCTGGTGTGTCCTACGTGCCCATAAAGCAGCGAGTCACAGTGGTAGTACTTGACTCCTTGAAACCATGGAGGTCCCCAAATCCCTTCCCCAAGTCTGGACACATGTGTTAATAGAAGTTCAGTAGGTACTTGTGTCTGGTACTTGAACACACACATGTTTCATACACCTGAATATTTTAAAGCCAACCCAACTGTAGCACCTTCCTCCAGAGATTTGACTTGCTAAATGTAGAAGACTGAATGATAGAATATGTATGCTCTCTTTTTCTCGTATTTCTACACACTGTCCATGTTGCAGCTTAAATTAAAGATTTTTGGAAAGCAACGTAAAAATGATTTACTCTTCTATAATTGGTTTCCTGAAAGCAAAATGGTATTTATGTGAGCTGCAATGAAAGATACAACTTCTGTAAGTTATCGTTGAAGAGCATTTTCAAAGTATGTAGAATGACTAAAGCCTAAGTGTATTAAATATTCTAGAGGAAGACATATTTAGGCTATAAATCCATAGACGGCTTTAGACTTTGTTTTTCCTTCTTCTCTGCCAGGTGTAAGAAGATTTTAAGTTCTTAGGCCTCGATGGTAGGAAGATTTAAGGTTTCGGGAGTACATTTGTATCTCTTTTAAATTTTCTATTGTTTATCAATGACATATATAAATGTTTTAGGGAAGTGTTTACTGTAACATTGCCCACGTTAGCTCTGTGCAGTTGTCTGGCAACCAGCGTGATAAAGACAGAAGGAAGTGCTGTATTTTGTTGCTGACAAGGATATCTCGAAAGTGCTAGAGCACCTGAATAGGCGGTTAAATATGGAGAGCTGCTCTCTCTGGGTGACGTGTCTGTGGGGTTTATGCTCGGTCTGGCCATCCGCCTGCCTCGGCTTACACGGTCTTCACATCACACTGAACACCCTTCTTAGAAAAAAGAACAAAAGGGTAGTTGATTTTAAAATGCAGCCACCGTGTTCCCAACATTTGCATTTAGGATAAACCATTGGTTGAAAATATTCTATCTGACCTACCCCACCCTCTTCCACCCACCGCCCCTCAAATCAGAGGAAATAATAAATGAACATGACTTCAAGGTCTTACGGTTGGCATATTCATACCTATGTTCAGGAGTTTCCGAGCGAAGGGCTCTTGGACACCATGCAGAGTACATCTCAGTGGGCATTTGTAGCCCTTTAGAATCTCTTGAGTTCTGCGTTGTGCCGCGTGCCTACTGTGCACATAGGATTTGGATACATAACTGAAGACACAATTCCATTAAGAGCCCCTTAGCCCAGATCGCTTTGTTGTGTTTAAGCGATGCCAACATTCTTTTTTTTTTTACATTTTTTTTTAACGTTTATTTATTTTTGAGACAGAGAGAGACAGAGCATGAACGGAGGAGGGTCAGAGAGAGGGAGACACAGAATCCGAAACAGGCTCCAGGCTCTGAGCTATCAACACAGAGCCCGACACGGGGCTCGAACTCACGGACCGCGAGATCATGACCTGAGCCGAAGTCGGCCGCTTAACCGACTGAGCCACCCAGGAGCCCCATCGATGCCAACATTCTTAATGAACCGAAAAGGAAGCAGTTATGGGAGAAGAGCCTGGACTAGAGTTCATTCTAATGATTTTAAGGACAGTCTGAGGAGACCCTCTGACTTGGTGAACTGAGGCACTTGGAAAGAGTGTGAATTAGTTTAAAAGGCCATTTATCCCTTCTTTGGTAAATGGCCTTTTAAACCAGCTTGTACTTCTCTGATTAAATGTGGTCATTTAAGCTGCTAGTAACAATCAGAAGGGACTACATTCTCATTGCTTTATTCTGCAAAAGAGGAGGGGATTGCACAGAAATTTTTTCATCTACCCTCCTCTTACCTGCTGAAAGCTGGTTGATCAGTCAGGTATTGATTTTTCCTTATTGGTAATAAACTAGCCTCCAGAATTCCAGGGAAGGGGGATGAGGGGCGGAGACATCGCAGAAAATAAAAAGGCAGTCAGGAGAAATGTCACCTGGAGCATTCGGCACTGGACAGATGTGCCCTTTGCTAGCGGTCACTTTTGGCCAGTTTGACTCCACTTACTTGGGAGAGGAGTGAGTTCTAATGTTCTCCTCAGCACTCGCATGCTTGAGCTAAACTTCTCACCATCAGATCTTCAACGTCAGGAGAGGATGGGAACTTTTCTATGACTCCCGGGGAGTTCTGCCCCAGCCAGAATGCCAAACAGAGCCCACGAGAGCCCTCTCATGCAGCTGTGTAAGACACAGCAGCTTGGTAGGGTCGCTGCCACTGATCACGGGGCGGGCTGGCCGTTGGCCACACGGGGACACGGTGAGATGTCTCATTGGTGCATCTGATGTCTTATCCTTCTGACTACTTGGATTCAAATGGGGTGACGGAGTGGCCTCTGGAAACCGTGGGGAGAGAAAGGGTTAGTTGGTAGGTTTTGAAAGATGATGCACACTTTTTAAAACCCCAGTGAGCTTTACTTCCTGTGCTCTGGCCATGTGGTCTCTGGACCCCAGCACCTTTGCGAAGTAATTAATGAAGAAGCACTTACAGGCCTGGATAGGACCTACTATTGAAAGGACTCCTGAGCTGAATATTTTTCTAATTTATATTTATGCTAATGTATTTACTTAGCATGTGTTTTTTTTTTTCTATTTTTTGAAGTTTGTTTTTTTTTTAACCCTGGGAATACCTAATATGTACTCTTTAGTGCATTTCTCATTTTAATAGTCCACTGCATGACAGAGTTGACCAATTCAGTTAAATGCCATAGAATCTTTTATATGAACTTGATGATATTTGAACTACTTGAGAACAACTACTTTCCAGCCCTCAGAAGCACTTAGTTGCAATTGTTGGCCTAATTGCACATTATTCTTACTCATTAAAACAAGTCCCGAAGGGCTTCTTAGGATACTGCATAAGTCCTTCTTATTATTATAAGTCCTTACCAGTAGAAAAACTTCATTAATTTAAAAATAATCTCCAATTCAGACTTCATTCAAACAAGTCATTTTACAAATAAGTCCAGCTCAGAGAGGTGGGGTTTTTTTGTTTGTTTTTTGTTGTTGTTTTTTTTTTTTATTTTACCACATTCAATGTGCTTAGGAAGAGAATATCTGTGCTAGATTTCCCAGTTGTTACTGTGACCAGTTCTGATGTCCTTTTCCCTGTCTTTAGCATTATCCACGTCTGAAAGAACGTGACGCTAAGTGACCAAAGTACTGATTTGATGGAATTGCTGTGTGATTTTTCCCACAGCAATAGTGGCTATGACGTTAAAAAATAACTTGAGATTTTTTCCCCCTTTATGTGGATGTTATACAAATATGTAATTAGGCAGTTTGGGGGTTACAGTTGGCAAACCAAGGAGTCCACTTTTTAAGAATAAATTTGCAAGCCGAAATTGAGTGGTGAACCGCTTCAGAGTGCGGGTCTACAGAGGGGGTGATGTCTACTTTACTTTGTCTTGTGGAATAATTTTTAACATTTCTATTTAGCATTCATGATGCTCGAAATAGAAGCAGGAGAACACTGTAGTTCTTGGATCCTGGGAGAGGCAGGCCACAAGGGCTCCTGCTGTTTGGGGACAGTCTGTGACTCTACATCTTTTTATACGTAGCAATTATGACCTTGAATAATGGGCAACTCTAATATTAGCATTTGTCAACTTGAAACATTTTTTAAGTGCACAAATGCCAGAGACCAGATTGTCTCAGATGGACCAGAATTGACCACTGCTGTGTTTGGAGCACAGTGTTTTGGTGAAATCTGATGCCCTCACTTCTCTCTGTGTACCTTGTTTTTTATTGGAAAATAACTTATTTATGAAAATAACTTAGGGTGAAAAAGCAAAGTATAATTGAATGTACGAGGCAGCTCTATATAGCTGTAACTAATTGACCGCTTATCAAATATCCACCATAAATACGCTAAGTGTGATTTTCTAGTGTGGAGACAGAAAGAATAGGGTAGCTCGTCATTCGAAGCCTTATTCATTTGCCCCCACTGTGTCCTGGCCTGGAATGCCCTCTCCCCTCCCTTCAGCAAAGCTGAACAACTCTTTGAGCTCAGCTCCAGCCTTGGTTCCATAGAAATTCTTTCCTGTCCACCAGGGCCCTCCTCCAACTTTCTA
>NW_026059132.1:0-11697 GCF_023721935.1 Panthera uncia | reverse complement strand
GGTGTGTGTGTGTGTGTGTGTGTGTGTGTGTGTGTGTGCGCGCGCGCGCACGCGTGCGCGCACGTGCGTGCGTGTGAGAGAGAGACAGAGACACAGAGACAGAGACAGAACAGTTGTCCTGTGCACTATAGAATGTTCAGCAGCGTCCCTAATCTCTACTTGATAGACACCAGCAGCCCACACCCCTATCCCCAGTCATGAAAATCAAAAATTTATCCAGACATTGCCAGATGTGCCCTGGGAAGGGAGGAGAGGGTGCCCTGTGGAGAACCACAGGATCTGAGTGATAACATTTGCAGGTGGATAGATCTAGGGATATTTAGGGACTTGTGAAATACACAGAATGAGGACCAGAGTTGGGGAAATGGGAACTGGGGCTCGAGAAGAGCAGGGACTAGAGGTGTCAGTTCCTGAGTTGGGAGCAGGGTGTTTTGGGAGGAGCTGAGTCTTGACTCTCTTGAGTCTGAAATGCCTCCTAGACATACAGGGGAGGAGCTAAGAGGGAGTTGGATATAGGAGCGTGGGGGCTCAGAGGGTAGGTCAGGGATGGAGAGAGGCATTTGGGACTCCCCTGCCTGTCACCGCCCTGGTAGGAAGGATGAAGCCATTCAGGGGCTTTCATATTCAATGCTTTTGGGATCCCTACATGTGGACAAAAACAACCCCAAAGAGCTTTTATTTATGGGGGTTATACCTACTGATGTTTGCCATATGAAGCATTACAATTCAATGACTTTTAAACAATTATTCATTAGTTCATTTAAAAATAATAAACCCATTACATGTTAACCCCCCCCCCGCCCCCGACAATGTAGTAATACAGTGGTGATGTTTTATGTTGTTTCATAATCTCTTCAATGTCTGGGGGATAGAATTCAACTGGATTCTCATATCAGCTTCTGCATTCAGTCTGTGCTGATAGCACACAGCATCTGGAAAACTCCACCATACGCTCATGAGACAATCAGAGTGAAAAGGCAGTAGTATCTTCATAATGTTATGAAAATAGTTTGATCTCATAGACCCACCCAATCTCATAGAACCCCCAGGGGTCCACAGCCCACACTTTGAGAATCATTGATCTGGAGATTCAGTTCGCTGATTTTTATGCTGTTTGGAATGTGCCTGAGGCTCTTCACAGATAATGAGTTCCATACCCAAAGTTGATATTGCAGAGTTTGGCCCCTCTTTAACAAAAGAACTGCTGAAGTCACTTGCATTTACGTGTAATTTTAACTTTCCTCTCTGGTCACTAGAAGACATACATAGGTGCTTTCATATCACGGAAATATGTCCAAAACAGCAGAACATTCTAAGATTATGAGGAAAAACTTTAATTCTGTAAATGACAGCCAAGTTGCCTGGTTGCTCTAAGAGTCAACATTTTTAAGCAGCACCATTAAAATCATTTCTTTAAAGGAAATACTTCTAAAGGACCTTTCACATTGCTTGCATTAAAGAGAACGTAGTGAACATATCTCTTGTTTTCAGTATGCAAGGCCATCACCGTGAAAGTAGCTTTATTCTATGATGAGATAATATAGTGATTCTCCCAGAGCAGTGTTTCTCATCTGTGGTAACCTTTTAGGTAAAAGGTAAAAGATACTACTACCCCTTAGTGTCATTACAAATTACTTTGGTATAAAGATATTTAAACACCTACAACTGTAACACTAGGCATAAACTTCTTATGGTTCTAGATATTTTGATAACTCTGAATTAAATAAATGTACACATTAAGTGCACATTAAAAAATAAGACCCAAACATTAATTTAATGACCTGGGTGATATTTTGCTGACATTAAATCACCACTCAAAAGCAGGAGTACCTTTGAGTTATGGAATGCTTATGTTTGACATTTCAGTTGGCTTTTCTCTTTAAGTGTGGTAAAGCCTCAGTTCACACGGAGTACCACAACCTTGCTTGGTCTTCACATGGTGTGAAAACACAGGTTTAGGTGTTTAGTGCACCTTTTCCCTTCTTTTTGGTGTACAAAAGCTAGAGTAATACAGTTTGCTTCCAATGTGTTTCTGATATAATTGCTGATGCTAAAATCACTTGGCAACACTGAATTCTAAGAAGGTTAAATAGATGAACTAGAAGATAGAAAAGTAGGTCACACTTGAAAACAAACAAAATAAAAATTATTAAGGGGAACTCTCAGGCCCTCAGGAGTGTGCAGAACAACTTTCGGTATGAGCAACCGTGCAATGTGCTAAATGGCCTATGACTGCCTAATTTTTGAGATCCTGTGGTGGGTTTTTTTGTTGTTGTTGCCTTTTTTTGCATCCCTTGTGGTTTTTTTGTTTTGTTTTTACTGCTTTTATCATCACTATTTCTAACACTACTCCCTGGAATTAGCTGTCTCTGATCTACTTTGGGCTTAGAACTTAAATATTTACTCTTTACAAGTATATGCAAGTTAATATTCAATAGAATATGAATGAATTTAGATGACTAAAACAGAATCGTGAATATGTAGTCACTGTGGCCCTTTTCTTGCTGGAATACTAGGTTTGTAACCATGTCGGAAGGGGTGGAAGAGGAAGGCGTAGTTAACTTATGGGTACGGGAGATGTTGAATGTGCCTCATACTCTAAAATGCTTCAAATAATTTTACTATGACTTCTTTTTCACAGATAATAAAACCAAGACAAGGAAATGGGATGTGGTTCTTTGATCTTGGTTAGTGGTGGGAGTGCAGCTGATTTAGTCATGAAACTAGAACCCAAACTACTAGGCTGTTTTGTGGTATAACCAAATTTGCTTGATTTGATATCTGCAAGGAACTTAAGGAATAGGTTGCCTAGGGCCAGAGGGCCAAACGATTTTTTTTTTTACTTGAAGTATAATTAACATACAATGTTATATTAGTTTCAGATGTACAACGTAGTGATTCAGCAGTTCTATACATTATGCAAGGCTCACCACAATAAGTGTAGTCACCATCTGTCACCACACAATGTTATGACAATATTATTTTTTAATTTTAATTCTGGTATAGTTAACACAACAATATTATTGACCATATTCTCTATGCAGTACGCTGCATCTTCATGACTTATTTATTTTATAACTGGAAGCTTGTACCTCTTAATCCCCAACTCTTCCTAGGCAGCCACCAGTTTATTCTCTGTATTTAAGGGTCTGTTTGTTTTGTTTGTTCATTTGTTGTTGTTTTTAGATTCCACATGTAGTGAACTCATACAGTATTTGTCTTTCTCTGCCTGACTTATTTCACTTAGCAGAATACCCTCTAGGTCCATCCATGTTGTCGCAGGTGACAAGATTTCATCTGTTTTTATGGCTGAGTAATGTTCCATTGTACATATATCACATCTTTTTTTTTAACGTATATTTATTATTGAGAGACAGAGAGACACAGAGCATGAGCAGGGGAGGGGCAGAGAGAGGGGGAGACACAGAATCCTAAGCAGGCTCCAGGCTCTGAGCTGTCGGCACAGAGCCCGACACGGGGCTTGAACTCACCAACTGTGAGATCATGACCTGAGCCGAAGTCAGTCACTTAACCGACTGAGCCGCCCAGTCGCCCCTACCACATCTTCTTTATCCATTCATCTATCGATGGACACTTGGGTTCCTTCCATATCTTGGCTATTGTAAATAATGTTGCATTAAACTGTATCTTTTTGAATTAGTGTTTTCATTTTCTGTGGGTAGATACCCAGCAGTGGAATTACTGGTAATTCTATTTTTAATTTTTTGAGGAACGTCCATCCTGTTTTCCACAGTGACTGTACAAATTAACATTCTCAATTGGCCAAGATTTAAAGTGTCATAGGATAGGAGGGAATTAGTTACTGGGCCAGCACATGAAGAGACACACATGTATGCATGCACACACACATGTTTATATTCATGGTGGCTTCTGAATTCCAACTTCATGCCGGCTCAGTTCCCTTCCCCTCAACAGGTAGTTATGTACATACAAAGGGTTATGAAGCACTAAAAATATTTACAGAGTATGTTGCAAATATGAATTACTCTGTAAATGGTAAATAATCATTGACCGGCAAGTCTGGGCAGGGCAAGTCACAAGAAAAAAGATGTTAGGCCTTCAGAAAGTGGAAAATTCCCTTCATCTCTGCAAGGACTGTTATAAAGCATTTTTGAGCCATCCTCAAATAGTTATCTAGTGAGTGTTCCAGCAGAGAAAGCAGCCCTGAGAGGGAGCCCCTTCTGAGACTTGCACCAAGGGTAGTCATCGTGTGTGGTGCTGAGTCTTGCCCTTGCCCCGCAGGCCAAGGCGGAGTTCTCCTGAGTGTGTTCACTCACCTCTGGTGATGCTTCTGGCAGGGAGGAAGAAAGTACAGGATTGGGGTCAGAAGCATGTTTTAGCTTCGAGATGGCTCTTTATGTTTGGTTAATGTTACTTCATTTCCCAAGGCATAGTAAAGTTCTAGAGTGACAGAAGTTCCTGTCTTACAAATCCCAATACAAATAATTGAGCCTAACTTAGAATTTTTTTTTCAGTTTATTTATTTTGAGAGAGAGAAAGTGTGCATGTGAGTGGGGGAGGGCCAGGCAGAGAGGGAGAGAAAGAATCCCAAGCAGGCTCTGTGCTGTCACCACAGAGCCCAATGGGGGGCTTGATCTCACAAACCGTGAGATCATGACCAGACCAAGAGTCGGACACTTAACCAACTGAGCCACGCAGGCACCCCAAGAACTTAAAATGCATTTGACCCATTGATATTAGAAGCTGGTATAACTTCATGCCGATGAATCACTGGGCTTTTCATTGGTATGGATTTGTAAAGCCTGTTAAATGTTTTTTAACACATTATCCTGCAAGGAAGCTTTTTCCTGTGAATTGAACACAAAAAGTTAATAATGTTACACCAGGGTACTTGAACTTTCTCTACTGCTTTGTGACTTCTGTGGTAATACTGTATGGAAGATGGGGAAAAAATCAGAGTAAACTGCCTTAATGTGCAAATCAGAAAGGAGCCGTTCCAACTTCTGGTGGCCATGTTGTTAATGTAAAAATAGTAGGGTTAGGTGAAATAAATTAAGAGGACCTGTAGAGAACGAGAGGTAGTATTTGACTAAATTAGAAATGTTCTCTGAGAGTTCCCGAAGTGTGAATGATTTAAATGAGGTTCTGGCATAGAATCGCATGTGGTTTCCATTTTATAGCTCTCCGGCTTGAAAACAAACTGTCAGGATTTTTATTTAAGTGGATCAGATTTAACTTACTCAAAGATTAGCATCCACCTGTACTCCTCTGCCTGTCTCCCTCCCTCCCTCGTGCTTTGAAGAAAGTCTTACACCTTGGTGATGTTGATTGAAATCTTTACTTCACCTGTTGTAAACTGGCTGAAGGGAAACAAAGGACATTTGGCACCTCTCGACTACAGAAGACATGCTTCTTCCTCTCTCTTTCTCTTCTAAATGACTTGACTTGGTGAGGTCCCCAAGTCCCTGACAAGGCGGGAAGCTGAAGTACAAGCAGAGCTGAATAACCAAGTGACATCGCTCGGAACCAATTGGAAGAGTAGGCATCATGTGCCTGGCAACTACTTCAAGTGCCCGTAAAACAAGAGCAATGGCTTAAGGCCCCTCCACCATCCCCGCGCCCCTGACCACCCCATCCCACCCCCCAGTCAGCAGCAGACTTCTAAAGAACAGAGGCAAAGCAATTAGTACACCAGTCTGAGTTGCTCACAGAGAATGATGCATCTTAACTAGTTAGTAGGTTTTTACAAAGCATTAAGTCTAATCACATCTTATTTTTCTGTTTTTGCCCTACCGGGATGGCTAGGAACGTTTCTTACTGAGTGGGAAATTGGGGCATGGTCAGGTTCGATTCCAGATGAGTTTGCGAGCCAAGCAGAGCTAGTCTGTGAGCCCTGTGGCACTTTTCCAGGTGACAGACCCGTGGTTTTAAGCTAACGTTATGTTTACTGAGCCTGATAGCAAGAGCGTCTTGGTTTCATTATCATGGACGTTTTCGCACAGCCTCCGCACGTTTTCTGTTTGTGACCTAATAGTTGAAACTCTCCCAGAAAATGCTTCTCGCTCTAGACCACCCTGGTTTTAAAAAAACAAAAACAAACAAAAACCAAAAACCAAAAAACAAAACCCACCACTGCAAAACAAACAAACAAACAAACAAACAAAAAACGCAAACAACTTGGTCAACGACTACTCTTGGGCATATTCTGGGAGAGAAGGGACTAGACATCCTGAAAACAAGCAACATGATTGTGTTGACTTGTTATCACCCAGTCATTTGTCAAGGATGTGTTTCGAACAAAACTGAAATGGGAAGAGTTTTTCTCATCAAAAATGTGAGTGCTGCATTCGGAACTGGTGAAGGTAGCCTGAGAGCATAGTTCGGGATTCTCAGGGCTGACTCTTTGATGCAGCCCAGCCCGTTGGGGAGAGGAAAGCATGGATAGTTAGCGCTGTCCCAGGTAGCAGGGCATCTCCCCTGTAGAAGAGAGCAAATGCACAGGCCTGTGTGCACGCCCACCTCCTTCTAGTCTCACTTCCCCGTGTGTGCGTGTCACATGGCTCGTCATCGTTAGGCAGAGCTTGGAAGGAGCCTTCCTCCCAGACCATGTCCTCCACTCTTTTACGCAAGTGCCTCACTTCTCCCTTCCTCTTTCAGTCCTGCCGCTGCTACTCTAACGTAGCCTCCCAGTTAGGAGTCCTCACTTACCCCTCCTGCTCTCTATGGCACCCTGTAACACACTGCCAGCCTGTTAGATCTGAACTGCTCCTCTTGTTGACACACTCACCTGCTCAGAATTCTCCGAAAGGGCTCCCTACTGGCTATGACGTCCTGTCAGACATTGCTCCCCCACTCACACCTAGGCTTGTCTTTTACTGCTCCCCAGGGGCACGGGCCACTGAACTGGCTTCCTGAAGCATGTGGTAAGATGCCGGGTCCTTGTCTCTCACCTTCGTGCCTTCACTCATGCTCTCTCCCACTGGATTGGAATTTCTTCCCTCACTCTTTCCTTGATTGTCACTCCCTCGTTAAAGTCTGTTTTCTTTTGTTTTGTTTTGCTTTTTTCTAAGCACTTTATTATCATTGTAGTCTCCAGTTACTCCACTAAGACTTGATCACGCACTGGGTTGTTCTGTTCTTTTTTTATTTATTTTATTTTATTTTTTTTAACGTTTATTCATTTTTGAGAGACAGAGTGTGAGCAGGGGAGGGGCAGAGAGAGGGAGACACAGAATCCAGAATCTGAAGCAGGCTCCAGGCTGCTGGCAGCACGGAGCCCAATGCGGGGCTCGAGCTCACAAGCCGTGAGATCATGACCTGAGCCGAAGTCGGACGCCAGACCGACTGAGCCACCCAGGTGCCCCTGTTCTGTTCTTTAATTTCATAAGCTTGGCATAGCCTGGGAGGCATTGTAGCAGTGCCATAGATTGGTCAACTTTTGGGTTTGGGAGTTGGATGACTCCTCCAGTATCATCAGCCATCTGGCCTTTATGGCCCTCAGCATGGCTTTCCATATCTTTCGAATGGGATGAATTCCTCCCAGGAATGTTGTGGGGTATAATGGCATGGCCCGTGTGTGCTGGTGTGTCCTACGTGCCCATAAAGCAGCGAGTCACAGTGGTAGTACTTGACTCCTTGAAACCATGGAGGTCCCCAAATCCCTTCCCCAAGTCTGGACACATGTGTTAATAGAAGTTCAGTAGGTACTTGTGTCTGGTACTTGAACACACACATGTTTCATACACCTGAATATTTTAAAGCCAACCCAACTGTAGCACCTTCCTCCAGAGATTTGACTTGCTAAATGTAGAAGACTGAATGATAGAATATGTATGCTCTCTTTTTCTCGTATTTCTACACACTGTCCATGTTGCAGCTTAAATTAAAGATTTTTGGAAAGCAACGTAAAAATGATTTACTCTTCTATAATTGGTTTCCTGAAAGCAAAATGGTATTTATGTGAGCTGCAATGAAAGATACAACTTCTGTAAGTTATCGTTGAAGAGCATTTTCAAAGTATGTAGAATGACTAAAGCCTAAGTGTATTAAATATTCTAGAGGAAGACATATTTAGGCTATAAATCCATAGACGGCTTTAGACTTTGTTTTTCCTTCTTCTCTGCCAGGTGTAAGAAGATTTTAAGTTCTTAGGCCTCGATGGTAGGAAGATTTAAGGTTTCGGGAGTACATTTGTATCTCTTTTAAATTTTCTATTGTTTATCAATGACATATATAAATGTTTTAGGGAAGTGTTTACTGTAACATTGCCCACGTTAGCTCTGTGCAGTTGTCTGGCAACCAGCGTGATAAAGACAGAAGGAAGTGCTGTATTTTGTTGCTGACAAGGATATCTCGAAAGTGCTAGAGCACCTGAATAGGCGGTTAAATATGGAGAGCTGCTCTCTCTGGGTGACGTGTCTGTGGGGTTTATGCTCGGTCTGGCCATCCGCCTGCCTCGGCTTACACGGTCTTCACATCACACTGAACACCCTTCTTAGAAAAAAGAACAAAAGGGTAGTTGATTTTAAAATGCAGCCACCGTGTTCCCAACATTTGCATTTAGGATAAACCATTGGTTGAAAATATTCTATCTGACCTACCCCACCCTCTTCCACCCACCGCCCCTCAAATCAGAGGAAATAATAAATGAACATGACTTCAAGGTCTTACGGTTGGCATATTCATACCTATGTTCAGGAGTTTCCGAGCGAAGGGCTCTTGGACACCATGCAGAGTACATCTCAGTGGGCATTTGTAGCCCTTTAGAATCTCTTGAGTTCTGCGTTGTGCCGCGTGCCTACTGTGCACATAGGATTTGGATACATAACTGAAGACACAATTCCATTAAGAGCCCCTTAGCCCAGATCGCTTTGTTGTGTTTAAGCGATGCCAACATTCTTTTTTTTTTTACATTTTTTTTTAACGTTTATTTATTTTTGAGACAGAGAGAGACAGAGCATGAACGGAGGAGGGTCAGAGAGAGGGAGACACAGAATCCGAAACAGGCTCCAGGCTCTGAGCTATCAACACAGAGCCCGACACGGGGCTCGAACTCACGGACCGCGAGATCATGACCTGAGCCGAAGTCGGCCGCTTAACCGACTGAGCCACCCAGGAGCCCCATCGATGCCAACATTCTTAATGAACCGAAAAGGAAGCAGTTATGGGAGAAGAGCCTGGACTAGAGTTCATTCTAATGATTTTAAGGACAGTCTGAGGAGACCCTCTGACTTGGTGAACTGAGGCACTTGGAAAGAGTGTGAATTAGTTTAAAAGGCCATTTATCCCTTCTTTGGTAAATGGCCTTTTAAACCAGCTTGTACTTCTCTGATTAAATGTGGTCATTTAAGCTGCTAGTAACAATCAGAAGGGACTACATTCTCATTGCTTTATTCTGCAAAAGAGGAGGGGATTGCACAGAAATTTTTTCATCTACCCTCCTCTTACCTGCTGAAAGCTGGTTGATCAGTCAGGTATTGATTTTTCCTTATTGGTAATAAACTAGCCTCCAGAATTCCAGGGAAGGGGGATGAGGGGCGGAGACATCGCAGAAAATAAAAAGGCAGTCAGGAGAAATGTCACCTGGAGCATTCGGCACTGGACAGATGTGCCCTTTGCTAGCGGTCACTTTTGGCCAGTTTGACTCCACTTACTTGGGAGAGGAGTGAGTTCTAATGTTCTCCTCAGCACTCGCATGCTTGAGCTAAACTTCTCACCATCAGATCTTCAACGTCAGGAGAGGATGGGAACTTTTCTATGACTCCCGGGGAGTTCTGCCCCAGCCAGAATGCCAAACAGAGCCCACGAGAGCCCTCTCATGCAGCTGTGTAAGACACAGCAGCTTGGTAGGGTCGCTGCCACTGATCACGGGGCGGGCTGGCCGTTGGCCACACGGGGACACGGTGAGATGTCTCATTGGTGCATCTGATGTCTTATCCTTCTGACTACTTGGATTCAAATGGGGTGACGGAGTGGCCTCTGGAAACCGTGGGGAGAGAAAGGGTTAGTTGGTAGGTTTTGAAAGATGATGCACACTTTTTAAAACCCCAGTGAGCTTTACTTCCTGTGCTCTGGCCATGTGGTCTCTGGACCCCAGCACCTTTGCGAAGTAATTAATGAAGAAGCACTTACAGGCCTGGATAGGACCTACTATTGAAAGGACTCCTGAGCTGAATATTTTTCTAATTTATATTTATGCTAATGTATTTACTTAGCATGTGTTTTTTTTTTTCTATTTTTTGAAGTTTGTTTTTTTTTTAACCCTGGGAATACCTAATATGTACTCTTTAGTGCATTTCTCATTTTAATAGTCCACTGCATGACAGAGTTGACCAATTCAGTTAAATGCCATAGAATCTTTTATATGAACTTGATGATATTTGAACTACTTGAGAACAACTACTTTCCAGCCCTCAGAAGCACTTAGTTGCAATTGTTGGCCTAATTGCACATTATTCTTACTCATTAAAACAAGTCCCGAAGGGCTTCTTAGGATACTGCATAAGTCCTTCTTATTATTATAAGTCCTTACCAGTAGAAAAACTTCATTAATTTAAAAATAATCTCCAATTCAGACTTCATTCAAACAAGTCATTTTACAAATAAGTCCAGCTCAGAGAGGTGGGGTTTTTTTGTTTGTTTTTTGTTGTTGTTTTTTTTTTTTATTTTACCACATTCAATGTGCTTAGGAAGAGAATATCTGTGCTAGATTTCCCAGTTGTTACTGTGACCAGTTCTGATGTCCTTTTCCCTGTCTTTAGCATTATCCACGTCTGAAAGAACGTGACGCTAAGTGACCAAAGTACTGATTTGATGGAATTGCTGTGTGATTTTTCCCACAGCAATAGTGGCTATGACGTTAAAAAATAACTTGAGATTTTTTCCCCCTTTATGTGGATGTTATACAAATATGTAATTAGGCAGTTTGGGGGTTACAGTTGGCAAACCAAGGAGTCCACTTTTTAAGAATAAATTTGCAAGCCGAAATTGAGTGGTGAACCGCTTCAGAGTGCGGGTCTACAGAGGGGGTGATGTCTACTTTACTTTGTCTTGTGGAATAATTTTTAACATTTCTATTTAGCATTCATGATGCTCGAAATAGAAGCAGGAGAACACTGTAGTTCTTGGATCCTGGGAGAGGCAGGCCACAAGGGCTCCTGCTGTTTGGGGACAGTCTGTGACTCTACATCTTTTTATACGTAGCAATTATGACCTTGAATAATGGGCAACTCTAATATTAGCATTTGTCAACTTGAAACATTTTTTAAGTGCACAAATGCCAGAGACCAGATTGTCTCAGATGGACCAGAATTGACCACTGCTGTGTTTGGAGCACAGTGTTTTGGTGAAATCTGATGCCCTCACTTCTCTCTGTGTACCTTGTTTTTTATTGGAAAATAACTTATTTATGAAAATAACTTAGGGTGAAAAAGCAAAGTATAATTGAATGTACGAGGCAGCTCTATATAGCTGTAACTAATTGACCGCTTATCAAATATCCACCATAAATACGCTAAGTGTGATTTTCTAGTGTGGAGACAGAAAGAATAGGGTAGCTCGTCATTCGAAGCCTTATTCATTTGCCCCCACTGTGTCCTGGCCTGGAATGCCCTCTCCCCTCCCTTCAGCAAAGCTGAACAACTCTTTGAGCTCAGCTCCAGCCTTGGTTCCATAGAAATTCTTTCCTGTCCACCAGGGCCCTCCTCCAACTTTCTA
>NW_026059131.1:0-11702 GCF_023721935.1 Panthera uncia | reverse complement strand
CCTGCCCTATTGTTCCTTGCATTTCAAAGGAAGCTGCAGACATCAGCTTGGTGCCGGCAGACCCGCTTTCTCCCTTTGGGCGTAAAACTTGGATGTGAAACGTAATTTACGGGCAGAAGACCACCCACACGTGCCTGTGCCTCAGACTCGTGTTCTGCACACATGGGAACAGACGCATTTCCCTAGGGGACGGACCGGCGCGGGCTTCCGGAGGGCTCCAAGGTCCAGGCTGCACCGGGCGTCCTCGGGGAGCTGGCCAGCCCCACCCCCAGGTACCCATGTACTTGGCGGATGCGCTGATGGCCACCTCTGGGCATTAAGAGTTTCCTCCCCTCTTCCAGAAGGTTCCTTGACGCTTATTCCCCAGAAGGGACTTACTGGGTCAGAGGCTGCGGCTTAGGGCTCTTTTCAGAGTGGCTTCCAACCCGTCCCCCGGCTCCCCCTCACACATATGCACAAAGAGCCATTTTACTGTCTGTACAACGTCCCTTTTTACTTTCAAGATGGGAGAGGGGGCGGGGCAGGAGCAGATCCTTAAAGCTGTGATGTTTTACCGGATATGGGAGGGAGTGGGGAGGGGGGCCCTGCCATTTCTCTCTCCCTTCACCCATTTCTTTTATAAACTGCTTGCTCTATTTTTATAAACATCTCATCCCAGAGAAACCTTTCCAAAAGCCACAAGAAAAAAAGAGGGAAAGGCTAACAGAACACCACAAACACTGAATGCCTCTGACAAATGACACCTTACACGAAGCAAAAAGCCAAGAGCCTGGGAGAAATGTTTGCAACAGGCGTGACAGAGACTTCGGGATCCATAACAAATAAAAAGCTACTGCAAGTAAACAAGAAAAATGACGAACAGTCTAAGAGGAAACTGGTCAAAAGCTTTGAAACAGCATTGAAGAAAGGGCCAATGATGGGAAGACACATATATATACACTCGACCTCTCTGGTAACCGGGCAGAATTTAACGAAAGACGTGAGATCAGACAGCAAGAAGGCTGCAAGCGAGCAAGTGGGCCCCTACATTGCTGCAGGGTACAAATCAGCACCCACTACGTGGAGAACAATTTGGCCGAACCTATCAAATGACCTTTTGCACAGATCTTCCCTAGATTTTCCCAGAACTAAGTATGGTATGATCGTATCCGTGACCCAGCAAGGCCAAAACAATTCTATTTTCAGGGGCTCCTGGGTGGTTTGGTTGGCTAAGTGTCTGACTTCGGCTCAGGTCGTGATCTCACAGTTCATGGGTTCGAGCCCCGCGTCGGGCTCTGTGTTGACAGCTCGGAGCCTGGAGCCTGCTTCGGATTCTGTGTCCTGCTCTCTCTCTGCCCCTTCCCCGCTCATGCTCTTTCTCTCAAAAATGAATAAACGTTAAAAATATTCTCTTTTTGTGCATACATGGATATAATTTTATAGAATCACACGTGGAACTTAATGGAATCATTCACACTGACCTGCAGTGACAGCTACTTGGCAGGCAAGGGCATGGGTCTGAATGGAGAGCAAAGGTCAAGGGCAATTGTCACGGTGTTCTGGTATCCTTATGCACTGTATCTATGATTCACGGCGAGAACATGGTCCTTTATTACTTGTAGAAAAAATGGTTTAAAAAAATTCTTTTTAGGGGCGCCGGAGTGGCTCAGTCGGTTAAGCGTCCAACTCCTGATCTTGGCTCAGGTCATGATCTCACGGTTCGTGAGTTCGATCCCTGCATCGGGCTCTGTGCGCACAGCATAAAATCTGCTTGGGATTCTGTCTCTCCCGCTTTCTCTGCCCCTCCCGTGCTCACGTGTTCTCTCTCTCAAAATAAAGAGACTTAAAAAAAATTCTTTCTAAAGGTTTGGAGAGAGGGAATGAGTCCTTCTCACGTGCTTGTTTCCGCCCCATTTTAACGGGGAGGACTGCCCCCCACCCCGAACTGGGTTGTTGTGAGGGTCAGTGAGTGATTCCATCTCCTTAAAAGCACAGTAGGTGCTCAGCAAACGTTACCAACACGACAGGGCCATACGCAAGACCCGCCTCTTGTCACAGGGACAGAAAGACGTGGGCTATTTCGCATCAGACACCAAGGTGTGATCCCTGCTGCGCCCCCCTCCCCGACCCCCCATACCCACCCAAGCAGCCTGTAAGCCTCATTTCCTCTACCTGCTTTCCCTAAGATCTGGGTTCTCACCAGGTTTTAGGGAAGACGAATGTTCTGGTACCTGCGTCCCTATGTGCTAGGGAGGGACACACAGAGGAAGAAGCCGCCTCCAGGAGGGAGTCAAGTCACACACAAGGCCCAGGGTGTTGGTCAGAGGTGTTTTATTGCAGGGAGGGGGCTCCGGCATCCCGCGGCGGCTATAACCTGGGGACAGAGGAAAACGGTCAGAAGGTTTGGATCAGCACAGAAGAAAGTGCCAGTGAGATGAAGACATACTCAACCTCTGGTAACTGGGGTGTAACTGGGGCCTGAGGGTGCACGAGGGGAGGGAGGGCCCCATGGCCTCACCTGCTTGACACCCCCCGACTCTAGTCTGGGCCCTTCCATCTCCCTTTGGGGCCTCTCCCCGCCCCGGCTCTGGGTTCAAGTGCATCTGGTGGGCTGCCCTCCCTGGGTCTGGCCAAGGGCTCGTTCTGATTTAAGCAGCTTAGAAGTGCTTCTGTCACAGCCGAGGGACCAGTCTGCCTGGCAGGGGAAGGGGAGGGCCACTCACTGGATCTCGCGGAACGCCCGCCTCTCCACGAGCTTCACTTTGTACTTGCGCCTGAACCTGCACAAGGGAAGGGACAGGTGAGTAACCGGCAAGCCCGCCAAGCGCAGGGAGTTTCCCGACACCCTTGCTCCCCCCACCAGCCCCGAAGCCTCACTTGGCTCTCTCCCGAGGCTCGATCATGTTTCTCTTCTGGAAGCTCTTGAACCGGTCGCGGAGGATATTGCCTTCGGGCTGCGGGACGCAGAGAGGGAAGCCTCAACGGGGGGCCCACTCACCTCTCCACGGGGCTCAGCCTGGCCCTGAGCTGGGGGGGGGGGTGTGTACGGAGGCACAGGCCCGGGCTGGGTGTGCAGGGATCAACGGGAGGGAAGGAGAGGGCACATCAGGCAGGGGCAGAGGCCAGGGGGCGGAGGGCAGGGTGCACGGTTGGCACACTACTGAAGCAGAGCCGGTCGGAGCCCCGAGGCGGCCCAAACTGTGCGGTGCCCATGCTGCGGTGAGAAGCCGAGGGCCGCTGGGAGCCACGGCAGGTTCTGAGCCAGGGAGGGACAGGCCCGTTCTGGGCTTTAGGGAGACCTCTATGGCACTGAAGAGGGGGAAAGGGGGGGGCCAGGAGACCAGGGGCTGGGAGGAAAGGCCTTCTGAGGGTCACAGGCTCAAACCCCCACACCAGCCGGCCCCTCACCCCCGAGGACCCCGTGCCCTCAGCCCCCAGGCATCAGCCCAACCGGCCCATCCCGGGGGCAGCCATGATGTCGCCCACAGCCCCTGGGGGCACGGGGAGCAAGGATGGGATCATCACCGGGCACAAGGGCCCCCCTACAGCACGTCACCCCACGTGGGCAAGTACCTTTAGGGTCCTAAGCGAGTCAGCGAGCTCCGAGCTGAGCTGCACGTCGATGTCGGGGTCCTGATACCTGGAGAACACGGGCGGGGGGCGTTCAGAGGATCCGCCTTGCCCAGGGCAGAGCCCAAGGGCCCCATTCGGGCAGTGGGCCTCGGAGAACGTGGGGCTTCGTGGGGGAAGAAGATGATCTCCCGGGAGGCCCCCCGCCCTCACCCCCAGCCCGGCGGGCCTCACTTGAGCCGCCCCAGCCTGCGGGGCCTGTCCGCCTCGGCCAGTCTCCGCGCCCGCCGCTGCTCCCGCCGTCGCGCCAGCTCCGCCAGTCGCCTCGCCACCTGGGCCTTGATCCCACGCAGCCTGAAGAGCTCCTGGTGCCGCAGCCGGGCGGCCCGCACGGCGGCCTGCTGCACTTGCTGCGGGAGGGCTGGGCGGGTCAGTCAGGGGCCGGGCACGGGGCCGTCCCCGGGGGACCTTCCCTCCACCGGGCGGCCCCCTTCACATCAGCTGTCTTCTGAGGCCCCCCTTCCTTACCCACGGGTGGCCCACAAATCCCACCCCCCAAGTATCAGCACCAGGGCAGCACGGACTTGATCCCCACTGCACGTTCCCCACTGCGTCCTGAGCCCAAGTGGTGCCCGGAGGGAACCAGGAAACGGGTCTCGACTGACCAGAGCTGTGAGGACCGCAGACAGCACAAAAAAGCAGGCCGAGGGGTCAGAGAAGGCAGGCCGTGAGCACGGGAACAAGCAGGCCGCGGGGGCAGGAGAGGCCGGGGCCTGCGGTGCTCACCATCTTCCGGGCAGCCTTCTCCCGCCGCCGCTGCTGCTCGGTCTTCTTCTCCACGGTGGCCGGGCGCGCGGCCACGACTGAGGCCTCAGCTCCCTCGGCCTGCTCCCCTCCAGCCTCGGGCCCCTCGTCCTGGCCCTCGCCCGACTCCCCCTCCCCGTCGGACTCCTCCAGCAGCCCCTGGCACATCTCCTGGAATGTAGACTCCTGGAGGGGGAGGGGCGGAAGGGACAGGAAGCGGGGTGTCAGGGGCCGGGCACCCCGAGGGCCAGGGTGGGCGGGGCCGGGGAGAGGAGCAGGCGGGGCGTGGGCTCACCTGGGTGGCAGCCTGCTCCGGGCTGGGCAGGGCCAGCTGCCGCTGCAGCCTCTCTGCCTGCTTCTGCCGCTGCAGCTCGACCTCGTGGGCCGCCAGGAGCAGGGTCTGGAGAGGAAGGGGTGGAGGTGAGGACCCGGGGGTCACAGACAGACCGGGCCCTCTCACCTCCCATCGGCGCCCCCAGCGCCCAGCCCCTCCTCCCCTCCAGGGTCTCCCCAAGCAGCCAGGAGGGACTCTGCTCCCAAACCACCCTCCGCTCCTTGAAGGCCGGCCGGGTCCCTGCCCACAGTAAGGTTTCGTTTACGTGACACACAGAACAGGCGATTCTGTAAAGAGATCTGCGGGAAGGACAGCGGTGGCCGCCTAGGGAAGATGGGGCAGGGGCAGGGGCGGGGGGTGATGGCTGACGGGCGCCCTACTCTGTCAACGTTCTAAAAACCCTGAGACCGCGCCAGAAGCGGGCGAATCCTGAGGCTGAGGGCTGTCTCTGCAACACCGTCGGGCAAAGAGTCAAGACAGACTGCTCTTCCCAGGTCCCCCCCCAGCGCCCACGTCAGGCCGGACTCAACGACCGCGGCCACAGGCCCCTCTGCTCGCGAGCAGCCTCACCCCACTAACGCTCGCTGTGACGGGGCCTCTGCACCTACAGGTGAGGACCCCGCTCTGTCCATTCCCGGGGGGCCACGAGACACCCTCTCTTCGTGAACGAGGCTGAACCGCACCCGCCCGCGTGTCCCGCATCTATCGGACCTGCATTTCTCTCCGGGAGCCTGTGCTCTCCCAGGGGACAAAGGGCTCGTCCTCCGTCCACGACCCCCGCGGTTAACAGACATCTAGGTGACAAATGGGGACTCTCACAGCCAGGTTCTCCCATTGCTAAACTATCCTAGGCCTTAGAGAAATCTCGCTGGTCAGGCTGCTCACCGTTCATTGAGACCTTTTGCGCCCCTGTCCCGTGGACCGCCCCCAAAGGTGGCCTGGTCTCATGTACCTCCGGGTCTTTGTACACGCTGTTCCTGAAACACCCATTCCCCTGTTCCCGTGGCAAACTCCTCCTCAGACATTTGGTCGAAGCTCTGATGTCCTCCTCCTCCAGGAAGCCCTCCCTGACCCCCAAGTCTGGATTTGGCAACCCCTCTGGGTCATCACTGTCTGGGAATGGGTCCGTCCCCCCACCCCCACCGGACCACGAGCCCCAGGGGGGCAGGCCGGGGGCTGCCTCAGTCCCCGCCGACTCCCCAGCAGCGGTGGGCACAGAGGAAGTGCCTGGCGAGGGCACCAACCAAGCGGCCAGGCGACGACGGAGGAGGGACCCGCTCAGGGCCACGTACCTGGTGGTCCTCAAAGGACGGGTTGTAGGAGGCCCCGGCGGGCGTCACCTCCACGGCAGGGACCTGGGAGGGCTTGGCGTGCAGATGTGGCGGCCGCTGCAGGAGGACAAGGCAGGATGAAGCCCGGGAGCCCGGGACCCGAGAGCCCACAAGCCGGTGCGGGACTCCAGGCTCGGAAGATGGCAGGGGCCTCAGCAGCGCCCACAGCCTTCACACCGGGAGGGCCTGTGCGTCCGGCATCCAGAGCAACGGACACCGGCTACCCACCCGCTATGCTACCCTCGGGAGCCACGTCCCCAGGACGAGCGAGCGCCCTGCAGGCAGGGGCTCTGCCTGCCTTCCCTGAGCAAAGCCCCTGTGACCCCCGTGGGGGGCCGCAGTTGCGGAAACACAGGGTACACGGCACCGGTCGCTGACGCCTGCGGCAATGTTGGCAGAGGGCGCGAGGCTGTCTGACCTGCCTCTGACCTGCGTCGCTCAGAGCAGGGCGCGGGTGACACGGGGCTGACGGAGACCCCAAGTGTGGCCCTGGGCCCTGCGGGAGCTCGTGACAAAGGCGGGAGGTGGTTGCCTGGGTGGCACGGTCCGTTAAGCACCTGACTCTTGGTTTCAGCTCAGGTCGTGATCTCCCGGTTCGTGGGTTCAAGCCCCGCATCAGGCTCTGGTCTGACAGCTTAGAGCCTGCTTGGGATTCTGTCTCCCTCTCTTTCTCTGCCCTCCCCCGCTCGCACTCTATCAAAAATAAGGAAACATTTAAAAAAAGAAAGAAAGGTACACCCAGACGGAATCTGAAGGCAGAGGCCGTCAGTCTCCAGCAGAAGCCCGGGGGGAGCCCTGGAAGAAGCCCTCTGGCTCCCGCCCTCTCCCCACACCCACCGCCCGCGGGTCCCAGGGCTTCCGCCCAGGGGTGTCTCGCCTCCGTCCCTGCACCCCCACCCCCGCACGCCACAATCCCACCTCCAGACCTGAACGTGGCCCCCACCTCTCCTGCACGAAACCACTCAAAATAAAACTCTGAAACCTGAGTGGTGCTCCCTCCCACCAGGCCGGCCTCCTCCCCAGCCTGCTGCACGAACCCACCCTGGTGTCCCCCAGTTCCCTGCCCCCCATCTAGGTACAGCTGCCACCCCCAGTTAACTGGCCAACACGGGCTTCTTTTCAGTGACCTTCGCTCATCTCCCCGGGGCGCCTCCTGCTGACCGCCAGCCTGCTCTCTCCTCCGGTTCAGAGGCACCAGGTTCCCGCACATGGGGTCTTGGCCACAGGCAGAGACTGAGGCGCCAGGGCCCCTGTGCAGAGCAGCTCCTAGCACCCCAGCCCTCCCCTGAGCAGTCCCCCAGGACGCCCTGCTGCCGCGGTCTCACCTTCACTCCTTTCTTCTTGGTCTGCTCCAGGAAAAAGGCGTCCTGGCCAGCCAAGGGTCGGTCCAGGAGGTCTGTGGAGGCAGTGAGGGGTGGCTGCTGGGGGCTTTCCAGTGTGGCCCGAAGGGCTCCCTCTGATCCCTCCCCCTTCACAAAGAGAGCACTGAAGCACACACGAGAAAAGGACTCGGGCTCCAAGGGATTTTGAGTGCCAGGCAAAAGAGCATATGGAGAGATCCAGAAAGCAGAAGGGAGCCAAGGCTGAGGGGCACAGGGTGCCCTCAGGAAAGGAAAGCCACTTCCAGATGCTGAACTCTGCCGAGGATCACCAAATACACACTTGCAGAGCGCTTCTCTTAAACACTGTGCTCTTGTGCGGTGCACAACCTGCACAAATGGGCATGGCAGCCCAGTCCCCACCCACAAGTGACAGCAAGGGTACTACTCACTGTCTTTGGCCCAGAGGTCATAGAAAGGCCGCTCAACGGTGTCTTGGGGCCCGGGCTTGGCTTTGATCGCAGGAGGGTTCCGAAGCCGGGCCTGTGCCTTGCGCACCTCCCGGGGCAGCTCGCCCTGTTTGGCCAGTTTCTCCCATAGCTGCTCCTTCCGTTTGAGCTTTCTGGCATTGGGGACCTGGTGAGCAAGGACACTGGGGCGAGGAGAAGCAGCAAGTTGGAGTGGGTGAGGCAGAGGCCTGGCTCCTCCCGGTCGGGCTCCCCCACAACCCCCTGCTCAGCAGCTCCCGTCCCAAGCACCCTCTCCAAGGCAAACGTCCTCGTGGATCCTCCTACCCCTCCTGCCTAGCTTCAGAGCCCATCTCCCCAGGTCCGTCTCCAGCCCAGGCGTCTGCCCTGACCAGAGGGCCAACAACACAACGGCCTCCGCAGCCCTCGCCCTGCAGGTCTCCCGGGCAGCTCAGCCGTCACCTCAAAACAGACCTCAGGTTTGCTCCCACAGCCCCTCCTCCCACATCCCCACCTCAGGAGCCGCCCGCCGTCCACTCCATCACCGGTCCAACCTCCTCTCCTTCAGACCTGTCACCAAGCCAGCCCGACGGGCCTCCGGACGGCCCCCCTCCACCCCGAGCTCCTGGCCGGGCCTGGGCCCTGCACTTGCCTGCCTCGGCCACCACGCCCCAGCCTGTACCTCGCTTCCCCCAATCTGCCCCCCCAAAGCCGCAGGCCGCGCCCCGTTCCTCTCCTCCAAGTGACCCTCACCTGCCCCACCCCCCGGAACTCCTCAGGGCCAGAAAGCGAGTGGCAGCTGCTGTGAAAACGGAAAGACGGCTCCGGGGGTGGCGGGACACTCACTCTTTGGGGACAGGGACCTTGGACGTGTTCTCTAGGACGAGGTCAACGCGAAGGGGTTTCTTGAGTAGAAGTGACCTTTTCTGGCTTTTGGTTCTCTTCTTGTTCAGCTCTGGGAGCAGAAAGGAGAGGAACCCAAGGCTCAGGCCTCCTTACTTCCCGACCCCCTCACCCCAGCGCAGACATGGCGGGGGGGCGGGGGGGGGGCGACCCCAGGCTTCTACCTGAGGACAGACGTGCCCAAGGTGTCCAGCCTCCGACCACCCCCACCCCCATTTCGCGGGCAGCCCTGTGCTGGGAGCAAAGAATCAGACCCACAGCCCTGCCCACTAGAGGCTTCCGGACAAGGCACAAAAAACGGCCACAAAAACAGAAACACTAACGAGAAAGAAGGCGACCAAGTGACAAGGAGACTCAGGACCCAAAAGAGCTGATCCTCAGCACGACAGTTTTCTGCCTTTTTCGACTGAGCGTGAAAGGCAAGAACCCCAGGACAAAAGACACGAGGGCAGAACCCACGCCCTTCCGTTTTCTACGCTCCTTCACAACACAGACTTCGCTCATCTCTGCTCCCGCAATGAGAACACTAACGCCTACCTCCACGATCGTCTGGAAAGGTAATCGCTATTTTTTAAAATTATTTACTGACAGTGCGCACGAGTGTGTGTGTGTGTGGGGGGGGGGGGGACAGTGGAGACAGAGAGACAGAGAGAATATCCCAAGGACACGACCCGTGAGATCCTGATCTGAGCCAAACTCAAAAGTTGGCCGCTTAACCGCCAGTCACCCAGGCACCCTGAAAAAGGAATTATTGCAACACAGACACGGCGATCACCCGGGAAAGCCCATGATCGCTATTATCGTCACCCACCCAGCCTTTTTTTCTCTCCCTTGTGTCCCCAGGACCTGAAACTGAGAGCCACGAGTCAGTCAGTCACATGCCGCTGGAATTGCTGTCGCACTGGAATGGAGCCCATAAGCCACAGCCAGACTGACAGGCCACGAACAGTGCCTATGCGTTTCCTTTTTGGTTTTTGTACATAACGTTTTTTTAATGTTTATTTTTTATTTTATTTTTTTTTTAATTTTTTTTTCAACGTTTTTTATTTATTTTTGAGACAGAGAGAGACAGAGCATGAACGGGGGAGGGGCAGAGAGAGAGGGAGACACAGAATCGGAAACAGGCTCCAGGCTCCGAGCCATCAGCCCAGAGCCTGACGCGGGGCTCGAACTCACGGACCGTGAGATCGTGACCTGGCTGAAGTCGGACGCTTAACCGACTGCGCCACCCAGGCGCCCCTAATGTTTATTTTTGAGAGAGAGAGAGAGAAAGTGCACGCCAGCGCGCAAACAGGGGAGGGGCAGAGGAGAGGGAGACAGAGATTCAAAGCAGGCTCCGGGCTCACAGCAGAGAGCCTGATGGGGGGGGCTCAAACTCGCTCACTGTGAGATCATGACCTGAGCTGAAGTTGGACGCTTAACCAACTAAGCCACCCAGGCGCACCTAGCTTTCTTTTTCAAGCCGAAAGCAGGGGCACTTAGGTGGCTCAGTCCGTTGGGTGTCTGACTTGGGCTCAGGTCATGATCTCGGTTTGTGGGTTTGAGTCTCGTATCTGGATTTGCGCTGACAGCGTGGAGCCTGCTTCGGATTCTCTGTCTCCCTCTCTCTCTGCACCCCATCCCATGCACGTTAAAAAAAAATTTTTTTTTTTTTTTTTTGTAAATCTAACGCAGAACCTATAAACTGCTCCTCCTCTGTTCCCAGAGAGACTTCATACTGGCCACAGTAGACCTTTGCGACCACCCTAGGGCAGGTCCTGACTTCCCCTCACTGTTCACACACCAGGTCAGCTCACTTCTGTGAACATCGATCGCTTCGACATCATCATCTCTCGCTTGCTCAAAGGTTCCTGCACCTCAAAGCAGTGCCCTCCCTCTTTTTCTTTCGCCGAGACACCTCTTCTCATATTCCTTAGAACAGAGCCGGGGACTGGACTCCTACGTGCTCCCCGAAGGTATCCTGTTGTGCTTGCCACGCTCATAAAAGCAGACCCCTTCGCTTGTTTTCTAGCCCTTCCTTAAAGCAGACGTCTACTCCTGGTCTGTTTTTCTCCTTACTGACGGGAAGCCTGCTGCGCACTCCAGTAACCCCTCACTCACCTCTCCAGCCCTTTCCGCGCCACCCTGCCTTTTGGCAGATAAAGGCGCGCAGATTAGCACGAGCTTCTTACCTACTCACCAGAGCAGATCCGCTTATTCTTATTAAACCGCATCTCACAAAAAACAGTCTCCTCCCTTACAGCAAGGCTTTGACTTTGCCTTTCTGCAAAGTTAACGAGAGCCCTGCTATTTTCCGTCTCATCACTCAGGGGCAGACCCCTACCGGTCTCTCCCTGCATTGAGAGCTGGGATGCCTCAAGAACACCTGACTTGCTATCTTTAGCTTCCTTTCTGTACCGTCCAGGTCCTCGTTTACGGCAAAGCCTCTTTCTAGCAAATGTCTGCCATCCAAGCCATGATATTAACAGAGACTCTCAAAAAGGCTGAGATGGGGGAGACAAGGCCCCAGCAGGCGCCGCTGAAAGCTCCTTACCTTTTTGCTTGGCGCCGGTGTCCACGAAGAAGAGTTTCTCATCGGGGGCCTCGGATACCAAGCCACTGGGAGACGGGAATGCAGGTCAAAGATGTTGGGAAGGATGCAAGCTGCCGAGTGGGGGGGGGGGGGACCTCTCTGGGACCCAGCTTTCCCCCACTGTTTGGCTCATTCAAGCACCTTCTTCCCGCCAAGCGTTCCCTCCAGGCTAAAGCCTTTCCCTTCGCTTTACATAACTTGCTACTGAACAGAACGTAAAACTTAAAATATTAACCTAAGGTAGGTGCATGGATCGCATTTACGCTACAGTTATTAGTTATTTACCTGAATCCTAACTTCACACTGGTGGTCCTACACCCAGTAATCTTATCAGTCCCCCAACCTCCCGCCCAGAGTCCCCAACTTCCCCAGAGGTGCCCGAAACGGACGCTCCCAGGCCCCCAGGAGTCCCCCCCCCCCCCC
>NW_026059130.1:0-11703 GCF_023721935.1 Panthera uncia | reverse complement strand
CCTGCCCTATTGTTCCTTGCATTTCAAAGGAAGCTGCAGACATCAGCATGGTGCCGGCAGACCCGCTTTCTCCCTTTGGGCGTAAAACTTGGATGTGAAACGTAATTTACGGGCAGAAGACCACCCACACGTGCCTGTGCCTCAGACTCGTGTTCTGCACACATGGGAACAGACGCATTTCCCTAGGGGACGGACCGGCGCGGGCTTCCGGAGGGCTCCAAGGTCCAGGCTGCACCGGGCGTCCTCGGGGAGCTGGCCAGCCCCACCCCCAGGTACCCATGTACTTGGCGGATGCGCTGATGGCCACCTCTGGGCATTAAGAGTTTCCTCCCCTCTTCCAGAAGGTTCCTTGACGCTTATTCCCCAGAAGGGACTTACTGGGTCAGAGGCTGCGGCTTAGGGCTCTTTTCAGAGTGGCTTCCAACCCGTCCCCCGGCTCCCCCTCACACATATGCACAAAGAGCCATTTTACTGTCTGTACAACGTCCCTTTTTACTTTCAAGATGGGAGAGGGGGCGGGGCAGGAGCAGATCCTTAAAGCTGTGATGTTTTACCGGATATGGGAGGGAGTGGGGAGGGGGGCCCTGCCATTTCTCTCTCCCTTCACCCATTTCTTTTATAAACTGCTTGCTCTATTTTTATAAACATCTCATCCCAGAGAAACCTTTCCAAAAGCCACAAGAAAAAAAGAGGGAAAGGCTAACAGAACACCACAAACACTGAATGCCTCTGACAAATGACACCTTACACGAAGCAAAAAGCCAAGAGCCTGGGAGAAATGTTTGCAACAGGCGTGACAGAGACTTCGGGATCCATAACAAATAAAAAGCTACTGCAAGTAAACAAGAAAAATGACGAACAGTCTAAGAGGAAACTGGTCAAAAGCTTTGAAACAGCATTGAAGAAAGGGCCAATGATGGGAAGACACATATATATACACTCGACCTCTCTGGTAACCGGGCAGAATTTAACGAAAGACGTGAGATCAGACAGCAAGAAGGCTGCAAGCGAGCAAGTGGGCCCCTACATTGCTGCAGGGTACAAATCAGCACCCACTACGTGGAGAACAATTTGGCCGAACCTATCAAATGACCTTTTGCACAGATCTTCCCTAGATTTTCCCAGAACTAAGTATGGTATGATCGTATCCGTGACCCAGCAAGGCCAAAACAATTCTATTTTCAGGGGCTCCTGGGTGGTTTGGTTGGCTAAGTGTCTGACTTCGGCTCAGGTCGTGATCTCACAGTTCATGGGTTCGAGCCCCGCGTCGGGCTCTGTGTTGACAGCTCGGAGCCTGGAGCCTGCTTCGGATTCTGTGTCCTGCTCTCTCTCTGCCCCTTCCCCGCTCATGCTCTTTCTCTCAAAAATGAATAAACGTTAAAAATATTCTCTTTTTGTGCATACATGGATATAATTTTATAGAATCACACGTGGAACTTAATGGAATCATTCACACTGACCTGCAGTGACAGCTACTTGGCAGGCAAGGGCATGGGTCTGAATGGAGAGCAAAGGTCAAGGGCAATTGTCACGGTGTTCTGGTATCCTTATGCACTGTATCTATGATTCACGGCGAGAACATGGTCCTTTATTACTTGTAGAAAAAATGGTTTAAAAAAATTCTTTTTAGGGGCGCCGGAGTGGCTCAGTCGGTTAAGCGTCCAACTCCTGATCTTGGCTCAGGTCATGATCTCACGGTTCGTGAGTTCGATCCCTGCATCGGGCTCTGTGCGCACAGCATAAAATCTGCTTGGGATTCTGTCTCTCCCGCTTTCTCTGCCCCTCCCGTGCTCACGTGTTCTCTCTCTCAAAATAAAGAGACTTAAAAAAAATTCTTTCTAAAGGTTTGGAGAGAGGGAATGAGTCCTTCTCACGTGCTTGTTTCCGCCCCATTTTAACGGGGAGGACTGCCCCCCACCCCGAACTGGGTTGTTGTGAGGGTCAGTGAGTGATTCCATCTCCTTAAAAGCACAGTAGGTGCTCAGCAAACGTTACCAACACGACAGGGCCATACGCAAGACCCGCCTCTTGTCACAGGGACAGAAAGACGTGGGCTATTTCGCATCAGACACCAAGGTGTGATCCCTGCTGCGCCCCCCTCCCCGACCCCCCATACCCACCCAAGCAGCCTGTAAGCCTCATTTCCTCTACCTGCTTTCCCTAAGATCTGGGTTCTCACCAGGTTTTAGGGAAGACGAATGTTCTGGTACCTGCGTCCCTATGTGCTAGGGAGGGACACACAGAGGAAGAAGCCGCCTCCAGGAGGGAGTCAAGTCACACACAAGGCCCAGGGTGTTGGTCAGAGGTGTTTTATTGCAGGGAGGGGGCTCCGGCATCCCGCGGCGGCTATAACCTGGGGACAGAGGAAAACGGTCAGAAGGTTTGGATCAGCACAGAAGAAAGTGCCAGTGAGATGAAGACATACTCAACCTCTGGTAACTGGGGTGTAACTGGGGCCTGAGGGTGCACGAGGGGAGGGAGGGCCCCATGGCCTCACCTGCTTGACACCCCCCGACTCTAGTCTGGGCCCTTCCATCTCCCTTTGGGGCCTCTCCCCGCCCCGGCTCTGGGTTCAAGTGCATCTGGTGGGCTGCCCTCCCTGGGTCTGGCCAAGGGCTCGTTCTGATTTAAGCAGCTTAGAAGTGCTTCTGTCACAGCCGAGGGACCAGTCTGCCTGGCAGGGGAAGGGGAGGGCCACTCACTGGATCTCGCGGAACGCCCGCCTCTCCACGAGCTTCACTTTGTACTTGCGCCTGAACCTGCACAAGGGAAGGGACAGGTGAGTAACCAGCAAGCCCGCCAAGCGCAGGGAGTTTCCCGACACCCTTGCTCCCCCCACCAGCCCCGAAGCCTCACTTGGCTCTCTCCCGAGGCTCGATCATGTTTCTCTTCTGGAAGCTCTTGAACCGGTCGCGGAGGATATTGCCTTCGGGCTGCGGGACGCAGAGAGGGAAGCCTCAACGGGGGGCCCACTCACCTCTCCACGGGGCTCAGCCTGGCCCTGAGCTGGGGGGGGGGGTGTGTACGGAGGCACAGGCCCGGGCTGGGTGTGCAGGGATCAACGGGAGGGAAGGAGAGGGCACATCAGGCAGGGGCAGAGGCCAGGGGGCGGAGGGCAGGGTGCACGGTTGGCACACTACTGAAGCAGAGCCGGTCGGAGCCCCGAGGCGGCCCAAACTGTGCGGTGCCCATGCTGCGGTGAGAAGCCGAGGGCCGCTGGGAGCCACGGCAGGTTCTGAGCCAGGGAGGGACAGGCCCGTTCTGGGCTTTAGGGAGACCTCTATGGCACTGAAGAGGGGGAAAGGGGGGGGGCCAGGAGACCAGGGGCTGGGAGGAAAGGCCTTCTGAGGGTCACAGGCTCAAACCCCCACACCAGCCGGCCCCTCACCCCCGAGGACCCCGTGCCCTCAGCCCCCAGGCATCAGCCCAACCGGCCCATCCCGGGGGCAGCCATGATGTCGCCCACAGCCCCTGGGGGCACGGGGAGCAAGGATGGGATCATCACCGGGCACAAGGGCCCCCCTACAGCACGTCACCCCACGTGGGCAAGTACCTTTAGGGTCCTAAGCGAGTCAGCGAGCTCCGAGCTGAGCTGCACGTCGATGTCGGGGTCCTGATACCTGGAGAACACGGGCGGGGGGCGTTCAGAGGATCCGCCTTGCCCAGGGCAGAGCCCAAGGGCCCCATTCGGGCAGTGGGCCTCGGAGAACGTGGGGCTTCGTGGGGGAAGAAGATGATCTCCCGGGAGGCCCCCCGCCCTCACCCCCAGCCCGGCGGGCCTCACTTGAGCCGCCCCAGCCTGCGGGGCCTGTCCGCCTCGGCCAGTCTCCGCGCCCGCCGCTGCTCCCGCCGTCGCGCCAGCTCCGCCAGTCGCCTCGCCACCTGGGCCTTGATCCCACGCAGCCTGAAGAGCTCCTGGTGCCGCAGCCGGGCGGCCCGCACGGCGGCCTGCTGCACTTGCTGCGGGAGGGCTGGGCGGGTCAGTCAGGGGCCGGGCACGGGGCCGTCCCCGGGGGACCTTCCCTCCACCGGGCGGCCCCCTTCACATCAGCTGTCTTCTGAGGCCCCCTTCCTTACCCACGGGTGGCCCACAAATCCCACCCCCCAAGTATCAGCACCAGGGCAGCACGGACTTGATCCCCACTGCACGTTCCCCACTGCGTCCTGAGCCCAAGTGGTGCCCGGAGGGAACCAGGAAACGGGTCTCGACTGACCAGAGCTGTGAGGACCGCAGACAGCACAAAAAAGCAGGCCGAGGGGTCAGAGAAGGCAGGCCGTGAGCACGGGAACAAGCAGGCCGCGGGGGCAGGAGAGGCCGGGGCCTGCGGTGCTCACCATCTTCCGGGCAGCCTTCTCCCGCCGCCGCTGCTGCTCGGTCTTCTTCTCCACGGTGGCCGGGCGCGCGGCCACGACTGAGGCCTCAGCTCCCTCGGCCTGCTCCCCTCCAGCCTCGGGCCCCTCGTCCTGGCCCTCGCCCGACTCCCCCTCCCCGTCGGACTCCTCCAGCAGCCCCTGGCACATCTCCTGGAATGTAGACTCCTGGAGGGGGAGGGGCGGAAGGGACAGGAAGCGGGGTGTCAGGGGCCGGGCACCCCGAGGGCCAGGGTGGGCGGGGCCGGGGAGAGGAGCAGGCGGGGCGTGGGCTCACCTGGGTGGCAGCCTGCTCCGGGCTGGGCAGGGCCAGCTGCCGCTGCAGCCTCTCTGCCTGCTTCTGCCGCTGCAGCTCGACCTCGTGGGCCGCCAGGAGCAGGGTCTGGAGAGGAAGGGGTGGAGGTGAGGACCCGGGGGTCACAGACAGACCGGGCCCTCTCACCTCCCATCGGCGCCCCCAGCGCCCAGCCCCTCCTCCCCTCCAGGGTCTCCCCAAGCAGCCAGGAGGGACTCTGCTCCCAAACCACCCTCCGCTCCTTGAAGGCCGGCCGGGTCCCTGCCCACAGTAAGGTTTCGTTTACGTGACACACAGAACAGGCGATTCTGTAAAGAGATCTGCGGGAAGGACAGCGGTGGCCGCCTAGGGAAGATGGGGCAGGGGCAGGGGCGGGGGGTGATGGCTGACGGGCGCCCTACTCTGTCAACGTTCTAAAAACCCTGAGACCGCGCCAGAAGCGGGCGAATCCTGAGGCTGAGGGCTGTCTCTGCAACACCGTCGGGCAAAGAGTCAAGACAGACTGCTCTTCCCAGGTCCCCCCCCAGCGCCCACGTCAGGCCGGACTCAACGACCGCGGCCACAGGCCCCTCTGCTCGCGAGCAGCCTCACCCCACTAACGCTCGCTGTGACGGGGCCTCTGCACCTACAGGTGAGGACCCCGCTCTGTCCATTCCCGGGGGGCCACGAGACACCCTCTCTTCGTGAACGAGGCTGAACCGCACCCGCCCGCGTGTCCCGCATCTATCGGACCTGCATTTCTCTCCGGGAGCCTGTGCTCTCCCAGGGGACAAAGGGCTCGTCCTCCGTCCACGACCCCCGCGGTTAACAGACATCTAGGTGACAAATGGGGACTCTCACAGCCAGGTTCTCCCATTGCTAAACTATCCTAGGCCTTAGAGAAATCTCGCTGGTCAGGCTGCTCACCGTTCATTGAGACCTTTTGCGCCCCTGTCCCGTGGACCGCCCCCAAAGGTGGCCTGGTCTCATGTACCTCCGGGTCTTTGTACACGCTGTTCCTGAAACACCCATTCCCCTGTTCCCGTGGCAAACTCCTCCTCAGACATTTGGTCGAAGCTCTGATGTCCTCCTCCTCCAGGAAGCCCTCCCTGACCCCCAAGTCTGGATTTGGCAACCCCTCTGGGTCATCACTGTCTGGGAATGGGTCCGTCCCCCCACCCCCACCGGACCACGAGCCCCAGGGGGGCAGGCCGGGGGCTGCCTCAGTCCCCGCCGACTCCCCAGCAGCGGTGGGCACAGAGGAAGTGCCTGGCGAGGGCACCAACCAAGCGGCCAGGCGACGACGGAGGAGGGACCCGCTCAGGGCCACGTACCTGGTGGTCCTCAAAGGACGGGTTGTAGGAGGCCCCGGCGGGCGTCACCTCCACGGCAGGGACCTGGGAGGGCTTGGCGTGCAGATGTGGCGGCCGCTGCAGGAGGACAAGGCAGGATGAAGCCCGGGAGCCCGGGACCCGAGAGCCCACAAGCCGGTGCGGGACTCCAGGCTCGGAAGATGGCAGGGGCCTCAGCAGCGCCCACAGCCTTCACACCGGGAGGGCCTGTGCGTCCGGCATCCAGAGCAACGGACACCGGCTACCCACCCGCTATGCTACCCTCGGGAGCCACGTCCCCAGGACGAGCGAGCGCCCTGCAGGCAGGGGCTCTGCCTGCCTTCCCTGAGCAAAGCCCCTGTGACCCCCGTGGGGGGCCGCAGTTGCGGAAACACAGGGTACACGGCACCGGTCGCTGACGCCTGCGGCAATGTTGGCAGAGGGCGCGAGGCTGTCTGACCTGCCTCTGACCTGCGTCGCTCAGAGCAGGGCGCGGGTGACACGGGGCTGACGGAGACCCCAAGTGTGGCCCTGGGCCCTGCGGGAGCTCGTGACAAAGGCGGGAGGTGGTTGCCTGGGTGGCACGGTCCGTTAAGCACCTGACTCTTGGTTTCAGCTCAGGTCGTGATCTCCCGGTTCGTGGGTTCAAGCCCCGCATCAGGCTCTGGTCTGACAGCTTAGAGCCTGCTTGGGATTCTGTCTCCCTCTCTTTCTCTGCCCTCCCCCGCTCGCACTCTATCAAAAATAAGGAAACATTTAAAAAAAGAAAGAAAGGTACACCCAGACGGAATCTGAAGGCAGAGGCCGTCAGTCTCCAGCAGAAGCCCGGGGGGAGCCCTGGAAGAAGCCCTCTGGCTCCCGCCCTCTCCCCACACCCACCGCCCGCGGGTCCCAGGGCTTCCGCCCAGGGGTGTCTCGCCTCCGTCCCTGCACCCCCACCCCCGCACGCCACAATCCCACCTCCAGACCTGAACGTGGCCCCCACCTCTCCTGCACGAAACCACTCAAAATAAAACTCTGAAACCTGAGTGGTGCTCCCTCCCACCAGGCCGGCCTCCTCCCCAGCCTGCTGCACGAACCCACCCTGGTGTCCCCCAGTTCCCTGCCCCCCATCTAGGTACAGCTGCCACCCCCAGTTAACTGGCCAACACGGGCTTCTTTTCAGTGACCTTCGCTCATCTCCCCGGGGCGCCTCCTGCTGACCGCCAGCCTGCTCTCTCCTCCGGTTCAGAGGCACCAGGTTCCCGCACATGGGGTCTTGGCCACAGGCAGAGACTGAGGCGCCAGGGCCCCTGTGCAGAGCAGCTCCTAGCACCCCAGCCCTCCCCTGAGCAGTCCCCCAGGACGCCCTGCTGCCGCGGTCTCACCTTCACTCCTTTCTTCTTGGTCTGCTCCAGGAAAAAGGCGTCCTGGCCAGCCAAGGGTCGGTCCAGGAGGTCTGTGGAGGCAGTGAGGGGTGGCTGCTGGGGGCTTTCCAGTGTGGCCCGAAGGGCTCCCTCTGATCCCTCCCCCTTCACAAAGAGAGCACTGAAGCACACACGAGAAAAGGACTCGGGCTCCAAGGGATTTTGAGTGCCAGGCAAAAGAGCATATGGAGAGATCCAGAAAGCAGAAGGGAGCCAAGGCTGAGGGGCACAGGGTGCCCTCAGGAAAGGAAAGCCACTTCCAGATGCTGAACTCTGCCGAGGATCACCAAATACACACTTGCAGAGCGCTTCTCTTAAACACTGTGCTCTTGTGCGGTGCACAACCTGCACAAATGGGCATGGCAGCCCAGTCCCCACCCACAAGTGACAGCAAGGGTACTACTCACTGTCTTTGGCCCAGAGGTCATAGAAAGGCCGCTCAACGGTGTCTTGGGGCCCGGGCTTGGCTTTGATCGCAGGAGGGTTCCGAAGCCGGGCCTGTGCCTTGCGCACCTCCCGGGGCAGCTCGCCCTGTTTGGCCAGTTTCTCCCATAGCTGCTCCTTCCGTTTGAGCTTTCTGGCATTGGGGACCTGGTGAGCAAGGACACTGGGGCGAGGAGAAGCAGCAAGTTGGAGTGGGTGAGGCAGAGGCCTGGCTCCTCCCGGTCGGGCTCCCCCACAACCCCCTGCTCAGCAGCTCCCGTCCCAAGCACCCTCTCCAAGGCAAACGTCCTCGTGGATCCTCCTACCCCTCCTGCCTAGCTTCAGAGCCCATCTCCCCAGGTCCGTCTCCAGCCCAGGCGTCTGCCCTGACCAGAGGGCCAACAACACAACGGCCTCCGCAGCCCTCGCCCTGCAGGTCTCCCGGGCAGCTCAGCCGTCACCTCAAAACAGACCTCAGGTTTGCTCCCACAGCCCCTCCTCCCACATCCCCACCTCAGGAGCCGCCCGCCGTCCACTCCATCACCGGTCCAACCTCCTCTCCTTCAGACCTGTCACCAAGCCAGCCCGACGGGCCTCCGGACGGCCCCCCTCCACCCCGAGCTCCTGGCCGGGCCTGGGCCCTGCACTTGCCTGCCTCGGCCACCACGCCCCAGCCTGTACCTCGCTTCCCCCAATCTGCCCCCCCCAAAGCCGCAGGCCGCGCCCCGTTCCTCTCCTCCAAGTGACCCTCACCTGCCCCACCCCCCGGAACTCCTCAGGGCCAGAAAGCGAGTGGCAGCTGCTGTGAAAACGGAAAGACGGCTCCGGGGGTGGCGGGACACTCACTCTTTGGGGACAGGGACCTTGGACGTGTTCTCTAGGACGAGGTCAACGCGAAGGGGTTTCTTGAGTAGAAGTGACCTTTTCTGGCTTTTGGTTCTCTTCTTGTTCAGCTCTGGGAGCAGAAAGGAGAGGAACCCAAGGCTCAGGCCTCCTTACTTCCCGACCCCCTCACCCCAGCGCAGACATGGCGGGGGGGCGGGGGGGGGGCGACCCCAGGCTTCTACCTGAGGACAGACGTGCCCAAGGTGTCCAGCCTCCGACCACCCCCACCCCCATTTCGCGGGCAGCCCTGTGCTGGGAGCAAAGAATCAGACCCACAGCCCTGCCCACTAGAGGCTTCCGGACAAGGCACAAAAAACGGCCACAAAAACAGAAACACTAACGAGAAAGAAGGCGACCAAGTGACAAGGAGACTCAGGACCCAAAAGAGCTGATCCTCAGCACGACAGTTTTCTGCCTTTTTCGACTGAGCGTGAAAGGCAAGAACCCCAGGACAAAAGACACGAGGGCAGAACCCACGCCCTTCCGTTTTCTACGCTCCTTCACAACACAGACTTCGCTCATCTCTGCTCCCGCAATGAGAACACTAACGCCTACCTCCACGATCGTCTGGAAAGGTAATCGCTATTTTTTAAAATTATTTACTGACAGTGCGCACGAGTGTGTGTGTGTGTGGGGGGGGGGGGGACAGTGGAGACAGAGAGACAGAGAGAATATCCCAAGGACACGACCCGTGAGATCCTGATCTGAGCCAAACTCAAAAGTTGGCCGCTTAACCGCCAGTCACCCAGGCACCCTGAAAAAGGAATTATTGCAACACAGACACGGCGATCACCCGGGAAAGCCCATGATCGCTATTATCGTCACCCACCCAGCCTTTTTTTCTCTCCCTTGTGTCCCCAGGACCTGAAACTGAGAGCCACGAGTCAGTCAGTCACATGCCGCTGGAATTGCTGTCGCACTGGAATGGAGCCCATAAGCCACAGCCAGACTGACAGGCCACGAACAGTGCCTATGCGTTTCCTTTTTGGTTTTTGTACATAACGTTTTTTTAATGTTTATTTTTTATTTTATTTTTTTTTTAATTTTTTTTTCAACGTTTTTTATTTATTTTTGAGACAGAGAGAGACAGAGCATGAACGGGGGAGGGGCAGAGAGAGAGGGAGACACAGAATCGGAAACAGGCTCCAGGCTCCGAGCCATCAGCCCAGAGCCTGACGCGGGGCTCGAACTCACGGACCGTGAGATCGTGACCTGGCTGAAGTCGGACGCTTAACCGACTGCGCCACCCAGGCGCCCCTAATGTTTATTTTTGAGAGAGAGAGAGAGAAAGTGCACGCCAGCGTGCAAACAGGGGAGGGGCAGAGGAGAGGGAGACAGAGATTCAAAGCAGGCTCCGGGCTCACAGCAGAGAGCCTGATGGGGGGGGCTCAAACTCGCTCACTGTGAGATCATGACCTGAGCTGAAGTTGGACGCTTAACCAACTAAGCCACCCAGGCGCACCTAGCTTTCTTTTTCAAGCCGAAAGCAGGGGCACTTAGGTGGCTCAGTCCGTTGGGTGTCTGACTTGGGCTCAGGTCATGATCTCGGTTTGTGGGTTTGAGTCTCGTATCTGGATTTGCGCTGACAGCGTGGAGCCTGCTTCGGATTCTCTGTCTCCCTCTCTCTCTGCACCCCATCCCATGCACGTTAAAAAAAAATTTTTTTTTTTTTTTTTTGTAAATCTAACGCAGAACCTATAAACTGCTCCTCCTCTGTTCCCAGAGAGACTTCATACTGGCCACAGTAGACCTTTGCGACCACCCTAGGGCAGGTCCTGACTTCCCCTCACTGTTCACACACCAGGTCAGCTCACTTCTGTGAACATCGATCGCTTCGACATCATCATCTCTCGCTTGCTCAAAGGTTCCTGCACCTCAAAGCAGTGCCCTCCCTCTTTTTCTTTCGCCGAGACACCTCTTCTCATATTCCTTAGAACAGAGCCGGGGACTGGACTCCTACGTGCTCCCCGAAGGTATCCTGTTGTGCTTGCCACGCTCATAAAAGCAGACCCCTTCGCTTGTTTTCTAGCCCTTCCTTAAAGCAGACGTCTACTCCTGGTCTGTTTTTCTCCTTACTGACGGGAAGCCTGCTGCGCACTCCAGTAACCCCTCACTCACCTCTCCAGCCCTTTCCGCGCCACCCTGCCTTTTGGCAGATAAAGGCGCGCAGATTAGCACGAGCTTCTTACCTACTCACCAGAGCAGATCCGCTTATTCTTATTAAACCGCATCTCACAAAAAACAGTCTCCTCCCTTACAGCAAGGCTTTGACTTTGCCTTTCTGCAAAGTTAACGAGAGCCCTGCTATTTTCCGTCTCATCACTCAGGGGCAGACCCCTACCGGTCTCTCCCTGCATTGAGAGCTGGGATGCCTCAAGAACACCTGACTTGCTATCTTTAGCTTCCTTTCTGTACCGTCCAGGTCCTCGTTTACGGCAAAGCCTCTTTCTAGCAAATGTCTGCCATCCAAGCCATGATATTAACAGAGACTCTCAAAAAGGCTGAGATGGGGGAGACAAGGCCCCAGCAGGCGCCGCTGAAAGCTCCTTACCTTTTTGCTTGGCGCCGGTGTCCACGAAGAAGAGTTTCTCATCGGGGGCCTCGGATACCAAGCCACTGGGAGACGGGAATGCAGGTCAAAGATGTTGGGAAGGATGCAAGCTGCCGAGTGGGGGGGGGGGGGACCTCTCTGGGACCCAGCTTTCCCCCACTGTTTGGCTCATTCAAGCACCTTCTTCCCGCCAAGCGTTCCCTCCAGGCTAAAGCCTTTCCCTTCGCTTTACATAACTTGCTACTGAACAGAACGTAAAACTTAAAATATTAACCTAAGGTAGGTGCATGGATCGCATTTACGCTACAGTTATTAGTTATTTACCTGAATCCTAACTTCACACTGGTGGTCCTACACCCAGTAATCTTATCAGTCCCCCAACCTCCCGCCCAGAGTCCCCAACTTCCCCAGAGGTGCCCGAAACGGACGCTCCCAGGCCCCCAGGAGTCCCCCCCCCCCCCC
>NW_026059129.1:0-78035 GCF_023721935.1 Panthera uncia | reverse complement strand
AACAGAAATATTTTCTTCTTGCCATAAGATTTGGTTAAACAAAAGAACCTTGCAGGATGAAAAGTACTAAATGTCAGTGAATCTTTGGCTTTAGATTACCTAAACATACTTTCTACTTTTAACTTTTTTCTGAGGTTGGGGTCTTGTTTAAAGTTTAACTTTTAAGTAATTCTCAATGGCCACATTAATTCTTGTGGGATTATTTTGGAAACTGGAAGGGAGTTTGTATTAGGGATAGATGAATTATCCTCTATTTCAAAAAATCTTCAGGATTCAGAAATCTTTTTAAAATTCTGTTTTGTGCATACACAACAGCTAAAGAAACTGTTAGGAGCTGAAGTTTTGATTATGTACATATTAATTTGGATACTTGAATCATTGAAAAAATTTCCAGTCATGGAACAGAATTCTCCCCAGTGCTTTGCCATGGCCATGTGGTAAACACTGTTGCAAAATTTTTTTTTTTTTTGTATATGTGTGGGTGTTTCATTTTTTAGACAAAGATTGCATGTGTTAAAACTATTAGCTGCAATGTGTTCTGTGCTATCCCCTCATGGATATCTATATATGCTAGTTTATATAGATTCCATTGTTTTTAATGTCTATACAGTTTCTCCTCAGGCATTTAGATTATTTCCAGTTGTTGTTACTGTTTTTTAATTTTTTGAACAACACTACACTGAATATTGTTGGATAAAGAGCTCTTGAGTGAAGAATCAATAAACATTTGGTGCAGGCTGGAATTACGGAGAGAACGGTCAGCAAGTACACAGGTTCTTATCTACTTGACATTCTGCAAAACGATGACCTTTCCCAAAGTGCAGGTGCTTTAGCAGAGGTACCTCTTCCTCCTTTTGTTCGCTCGTCTTATATGGCAAGAAGGAGAATGGCCTTGCAGGTAGATAAACAGTATGGACTTGGGTGCCGGGTAGTGTGCGCTTGATACAAGCTGTTCATGAGGTGCTTGGACATTCCAGTTGCTGAACATCTAGAGACTTTGGGCTCCTTTAGTCCTGTGAATATGGGGTTCAGCTCCTCCTACTGTATGGGAAATGGAGGCTTCATTTTGATAGCTTGTTGCCATATAATCCAGTAAGAGCTCTTGAGGTCATTCATTAGACAGTACTATTTGTCTTTAAAACATATCTGTGTACTGATACCTGTCCTGATTTGTGTGAATCTTTTTAGGATATATTCCAACAAACAATGTTTAGATCATAGACTATTTTACTTACCATGTAGGAGATGGCTTTGTCTCCACATTTGCCACTAATAATGTGTTTTAAATTTTGCCACCTAGGTAAATGAAAAGTTACTATAATAATAGATTTTTATGTTTTATTTATTTATTTATTTTTTAACGCTTATTTATTTTTGAGACAGAGAGAGACAGAGCATGAACGGGGGAGGGTCAGAGAGAGGGAGACACAGAATCTGAAACAGGCTCCAGGCTCCGAGCTGTCAGCACAGAGCCCGACACGGGGCTTGAACTCACGGACCGTGAGATCATGACCTGAGCCGAAGTCGGCTGCTTAACCGACTGAGCCACCCAGGCGCCCCGATTTTTATGTTTTATTAATAAAATCTCATAATTGGGTAAATTCCTCATTGTTGATCTTTTTCGAAAAATTTCCTAGCTCTTGCCTGTATGGTTTTCAGATGATTTTTTTAATCAGCATGTCAAAATACTCCCACCTCCTAGTATATTGGGATTTGGATTGGCAGTATATATAGTTTTTATAGATTAATTTGGAGGGATTTGGTATTTACAATCTTTTCATGTGGGAACATGTGACTGTCATTTATTTAGATCTTTAAAAAGTTCTATAATCAAGTTAATTTTCTTTGTATAATATAACATTTGTATTTAACCTATTAAATTTTTTATAGTCTTTATTGCTATTGGAAAAATACTATTTTTATTCTACTTTGTGTGTCCAGGTTTTGCTTTTGTGGTGCTAAATTTGGATTTTCCACATTTTTGTTCTTTTACCAATTTGTCAACAAGAAATTCATAGATGTTCATTGTTCAAAGTGTTTGTAGGTGAAAAAGAAAAAAAAAAAGAAAAACCTAAATTATTTTAGAAGGAACTTTAAATGCTGATACCCTTCCTTAAGAGCCAGTATAGTGGGATGTTGATACCACTTGAGCTCTTAAAGTGTTTGTAGAAAAGAAATGACCTTTGATACCAATTTGAGCCTTACTACTTAATAGCAGTAGTCACTTAGACTCTCCACATTTAATTTTTCATATGCATAAAGTTTAGGACATTTAATAAAAAGATTTGCATTTAGTTCTGATTCATTAGTATACAGATTTTTTTATTTGAAAAGATTAATTTGAATTATTTTCTAAGTTAAATTACTACATTTAAATTACTAATTTAAAGAACACTTGTGTGGGATGAAGGCAAAGAAGTTTAGATTGACTTTTTTTTAGGTATTTTTAAAAAATGTATATTGTACTCAAATATCTTCTTTCTAAAATTCAATCGTATTTCACTCTCTCTATAATAATTCGTCACTATTTTCTGTTTTCCTTAGGACAAAGTCCAAAATACTTAGCATGACTCATAGTCCCTTAAACCTGGCTCTTTCCCTCCCTTGCTCCACCTGCTTTTTCTTAGCTTTCCAAAGGCTCTAATGAAACTATATATTTAGCTTCTTGCAGTTTTTTCAAACTTTCAGGTATGTTCCTCCTATCTTCTGTACTTCCTACTGGTTTTTTTTTTTTTTTTTTTTTCTCCTATTTTCTGAGAACGACCTTTCTTTCTTCATTTTTCGGGTTAGAATCATTTTGGGAAGCCATCCCTGATCTTTAGGCTGAGTTTGGTGGCGCCTGTTTATGTGTTTCCCTAGAACTATGTTGTCATCTGAGCATTTGCCTGTTGAAGTTTGTTTACTTATCTGTCTCTTAATTAATTATTGAAGGCACAGGCCATACTTGTTTAGTTGATGATGTATTTATAAGTGACATTCAGTTGTATTAAAACCTAATTGTAATTGTTACACAAATGGATGTTTCGTTAATATTTCTATTTCCTTTTTATCCCAGGACTGGGCTAATGCTAATGTCAGCAGACAGATTGAGGACACTGTATTATATGGTTACTATAGTAAGTATCTCAGTTTCATTTCCTATTTGGGCTGCTAACCAAAATGTAGAATTAAGCTATGTGTAAACATTTTGCTATCACTTTTGTGATTATTGTTTCAACACCAGGAGTAAGTAATACAGCATTCATTCCCCTAATCTGGAAACTTTTAACCTACTCTGCTTCATTTGGGTTTATTTATATGTCTCTTTAGAGTTTCAGTCAAGTTACTTTAAATCTCAAGTCTTGTCCTTTGTTAACATTACCAGTTTCCCAGTTGCGCTCTTGAGTTAAAAAAATCTCTGTTTTCTAGACATTTTTTTCTAAGCATTGACACTAGTAGAGGGTACACTGGAGAGTTTGTAGCATCAACTTTATTGTGCTATACTGATCCAGTTTAATCCAAGGGATTCTGGTTGATTGGGTCTTTCCTCTCTCTTCCTTCCCAAATGTTCAATTATAAAAGCTTATTATAAGCACCTAAATGTTTCCCAGATGTTCTCTCTGGATATACATAAGACTTGTGTTTTTATAAAAATATTAATGCTGATTTAAGGAAGGGATGTCAATTTTTTTCAGCAATGAATCAATGTGTTGAATAAGAATTCAGCAGGACACTAAATTGGAAACTGAAAAAACATAGTTTCTTTTGGTGGGATAATTTTTTCAAGGGTTTCATTGAATTTTAACTTAGTTGCTTTGGCTCTGCCTTTGCCTTTTCTCCTGATCTAAAATCTTCAGAACCCATGTAATTCTATCCCTCTGGCATGTATTTTAGAAATATTTTGTGGTATTTTAATGTAGAATTCATTATTTCTGATGAATACATTAAATGTAAATCATAAAATATAAATTTGACCTGTTAGAACCTTCGAAATGGTGCTGTATTAAACAGAATGTTATCTTTTCAGTACAGATTTTGGTAGGATGTATATAAATCACTTCAAAAAAGTTTTGGGGGAAGGGAGCCTCTCTTCTATGTGACACTAAAGTGTATTTGTGCAATAGAGCACATGACAAGATAAGGCAACTTTTATCTTGGTGCAGTCCAGGTTGAAGAGCCATATTTTATCATTGAACTTAGAGGCTACCAGATTAATCCATTGTAACCAAGGTTACAAAGACTTTTATACAGGAATGTTAATTGAATGAACATGTTAATGAAGCCCTTCCAGTTGTTTTATGGAGAGAATTAATCTACCTAAAATGATTTCAGTATGTATTTTTCTCAATTCTCCTAAGGAAATATGTCCCTACTATTTTAAATGCATAGCATGGGAGATAAGTTAATCATTACAAACAGTAGAGGACTTAAGGATAAAGGGTTTGATTTTTGGCAGAACTTGAGTTATAGTTGGAAACATAACTACCTTGGGATAGTATAGTTGAGATACTGACCTAGGGAAGAAATTTGCATGAGAAGCCAAATAATGATAGAAGATTTCTTGATGACTGTGGATTCAAAGCAAGACTAATATTAATCGTTTTTGGCATAAAGTTAGTCATATCCACCTTAGCTATGGCTAATAGGCTCTTGGCTTTTACTTAGATGGTGACCTACCGCCGGGAGCCTAAAGGATTGTATAGCTTCTGAAATAGTTACTATTCCCAAGCCCACCTGTTTCTCCAGAAATGCTAGATATTATCCAAAGAACTATTTTTATGTATCCATTCTGTGAGATTCCATAGTTCATCTAATTTCTTCTAACATATCAACATGTTTTCATTGTCTAACCTTGCCAAGAACTGTATGAGACTTTCATATTCAACGTTTTACTTAATTTTCATGAATGTCATTTTTTGGGAAGTATTTTCTATCTTTTACAGATGGAGAAATTGATATTTAGCGATATTAAAGATCACCTTGTTAGTGAGTGGCATAACCTAAAGCTGGAGCTTTGTGGCATTAAATGAGCTGCCTTTTAATAAATGGTTCTGGGGATGTTACCTGTGGGAATTCTTCATAGCACTGAACCCCCAGGGCAGCTCCAAAAATCATCTGGGATCTTTTAAATAATACGGAATGCTAGATTACACCCAGAATGAGTCTGGTTTACGTTGGTGTTCCATTAATGTCACCAGTGCTCTTACCAGAAAAGTGTTTATGTATTGGAAAGTTGTAAAACTCAAGGTGGTGGATTCAAGTTTTCCAAAAATCTTAATTTTCTTTTGAAAACTTAGGTTTTATTGGGCAGCAATACTATTACTTATTTTCTTTGAAGTGACAAAGCCACTTTATTCATTTTTGAGAAAGTCTATCTAATACTCAAGCCTGGATAACTACTGCTTGTCTGTCAGTTGTTCTTTCAAGAAAAATGGTGTTCTTTGAAAAAAAGTGCCTAGTGTAGCTCACAAGTGAAATACCAGAGTGCTTCTCACAAGGGCAATTTATGTGCACCTCTCTTCTCACAGGATATTAAAAAGGTGGGTACTCAAAGGTAGACATCTAATGGAATTATTACCGCATCAAAAGGGACTTCCCTAAATAAAAGTTTTCCCCACTGGTGATTGCTTGGTGGCGAAAAATACAATAACTATGGGGTGCCTGGTGGCTCAGTTGACTAAGTGACTGACTCTTGATTTCGGCTCAGGTCATGGTCTCACAGTTCGTGAGTTCAAGCCCCATGTGGGGTTTTGTGCTGACAGTATGGAGCCCCCTTGGGATTCTCTCTCTCCCTCTCTCTCTCACCCCTCCCCTGCTCGCTCGCTCTCTCTCTCTCTCTCTCAAAATAAATAAACTTAAAAAAATAGTAGCTGTTAGTGGAATGGCTAATGACATTTTGATATTATGAAAATAATTTTCATATTTGCATACCCTGAAATGATCCGTGCTAATCCTAGGGTCTGGAAACCGTATTTTTGAGATACTTCTGTTACATTAATGGAACTTTGGGTATTTTTTTCCTGGAGATTCAGGCCAACTAGCTGCTGCTTCTACCTGCTTGTTCTCCCCTAGCTATTGATTGGTTATTAACAGTCCTCAGGTACCTGAAGCTGCCTGCAAAGGAGTCTCCTGGAGCTTGTTGAAGGATGAGAGAGTAAAGTTGTTTATTTCTGCTCTTTTGCCCTATACTCATAGGGATTCTGTACTCAGAAGAGACCCCCTCATATGAGGCTATTGTTTATCCTAGAAACATTCAGGATTCAGTCCTTTTTTCCTTTTTGAATGTTTTTATTTCTTGATTTCTATCTTTAAACTTCTTTGATATTTTCTTTTATAAAACTGCTCTTGTCTGACATTTTTGTTTCACTTCTGTTTTAATCTCATGTTTGAACCTGTTCAAGTTTTTATCTCATGTATGTGTTTAGGCTTTTTATCTGAGTTCTATTTTTACATTTCAAATTTATTTTAATCTTTAAATTTTTACATTGTATTAATTTTAATTTATTGTAAAGCTTACTATAATGTTTTCTCTAACCATTCTTGAAATTTTTAGTTTTAACACTTTCACTACTTTCTTTTAATTTCTTTTATAAAATTTTTAATTTTTAAAAAATTTTTTAGTTTTTTAAAATACAATTTATTGTCAAATTGGCTAACATACAGTGTGTAAAGTGTGCTCTTGGTTTTTGGGGTAGAATCCCATGGTTCATCACTTACATGCAACAGTGCTCATCCCAACAAGTGCCCTCCTCAATGCCCATCACCCATTTTTCCCTCTCCTCCACCGCCCGCTTCCACCTTCAGTTTGTTCTCTGTATTTAAGAATCTCTTATGGTTTGCCTCCCTCCCTCTCTGTAACTATTTTTTTCCCATTCCCTTCCCCATGGTCTTCTGTTAAGTTTCTCAAGATCCACATATGAGTGAAAACATATGATATCTGTCCTTCTCTGACTGACTTATTTCACTCAGCATAATACCTTCCAGTTCCATCCACATTGTTGCAAATGGCATGATTTCATTCTTTCTCATTGCCAAGTAGTATTCCATTGTATATATAAACCACATCTTCTTTATGCATTCATCAGTTAATGGGCATTTAGGCTCATTCCTTAATTTGGCTATTGTTGAAAGTGCTGCTATAAGCATTGGGGTACACGTGCCCCTATGCATCAGCACTCCTGTATCTCTTGGATAAATTCCTAGTAGTGCCATTCCTGGGTCATAGGGTAGTTCTATTTTTAATTTTTTGAGGAACCTCAACACTGTTTTCCAGAGTGGCTGCACCAGTTTGCATTCCCACTCACAGTGCAAGAGGGTTCCCGTTTCTCCACATCCTCACCAGCATCTGTTATTTCTGGGTTGTTAATTTTAACCACTCTGACCGGTGTGAGGTGGTATCTCAGTGTGGTTTTGATTTGTATTTCCCTGATGAGGAGTGACGTTGAGCATTTTTTCATGTGTCTGTTGACCATCTGGATGTCTTCTTTGGAAAAGCATCTATTCATGTCTTCTGCCCATTTCTTCACTGGATTATTTGTTTTTTGTATGTTGAGTTTGGTAAGTTCTTTATAGATTTTAGATACTAATCCTTTATCTGATATGTTATTTGCATATATCTTTTCCCATTCCGTTGGTTGCCTTTTGATTTTGTGATTGTTTCCTTAATTTCTTTTAAGTGAATTTTCATTTTACTTAATAGTTTCTCTAACTTTTTGTTTTGATTTTGTATGCATTCAGGGGTTGTAGCAATAGAGCCCAAACCAAAAGCGGGAATTATTCAAGACTGGTGTGTTCAGCCCTTCTGTAATTGTCCTATCACTTTATCCTAGAGACCCTTCCTTCTTCTGACACTGATTCTTGGGTGTCATTTTTTGTGTAGATGTAAATTGAATTATATAGTATATATTGTTTTCTGTTTCGTTTCTTTAGTGTTTAGCATTATATTTGAGATTCATCTGTATTATTGCAGGTAACAGTACTTTGTTGATTGTCATTGCTATAAATATTCCATTGTATTAACATATCATAGCTTGTTTATTCTGAAATTCATGATCAGTTGAGTTCAGTTTTGGGCTGTTTTTTTTTTTTTTTTTTCTTTTAAATATATGAAGTTTATTGTCAAATTGGTTTCCATACAACACCCAGTGCTCATCCCAAAAGGTGCCCTCCTTAATACCCATCACCCACCCTCTCCTCCCTCCCACCCCCCATCAACCCTCAGTTAGTTCCCAGTTTTTAAGAGTCTCTTATGTTTTGGCTCTCTCCCACTCTAACCTCCTTTTTTTTTTTTTCCTTCCCCTCCCCCATGGGTTTCTGTTAAGTCTCTCAGGATCCACCTAAGAGTGAGAACATATGGTATCTCTCTTTCTCTGTATGGCTTATTTCACTTAGCATAACACTCTCCAGTTCCATCCACGTTGCTACAAAGGGCCATATTTCATTCTTTCTCATTGCCACGTAGTACTCCATTGTGTATATAAACCACAATTTCTTTATCCATTCATCAGTTGATGGACATTTAGGCTCTTTCCATAATTTGGCTATTGTTGAGAGTGCTGCTATAAACTTTGGGGTACAAGTGCCCCTATGCATCAGCACTTCTGTAACCCTTGGGTAAATTCCTAGCAGTGCTATTGCTGGGTCATAGGGTAGGTCTATTTTTAATTTTTTGAGGAACCTCCACCCTGTTTTCCAGAGCGGCTGCACCAGTTTGCATTCTCACCAACAGTGCAAGAGGGTTCCCGTTTCTCCACATCCTCGCCAGCATCTATAGTCTCCTGATTTGTTCATTTTGGCCACTCTGATTGGCATGAGGTGATATCTGAGTGTGGTTTTGATTTGTATTTCCCTGATGAGGAGTGACGTTGAGCATCTTTTCATGTGCCTGTTGGCCATAGTTTTGGGCTGTTTCAAATACTACTGGTTTGAGGATCTAGTGTATCTGTATTTTTTTTAAAAAGCATTTACTGCATTGTTGTCCACCATACGAATGCTCTTATTCAAAGAATCCTAGATTATTAGGTGTTATAACAAGTTTTTTTTGCTCTTCAGTGTTTCTCTAGTGAAAATAGATGTATGCATATTTGGATGAGGTTAAGTTACAGAACTAAGGAAGAATAAGATGGACCAAGAAACTTACAAACTCCTATTTCTATGCCATGCCTTTTCTATGCCATGCCTTAAGAGCACTTAAGAGGGCTTTTATGAAGTTTTTTGTTACTCCCTGTTGGTTAAATCCTGAAAAGTTGTACCTGGAGTCTTTACTATGCATTTTGAACGTAGGGTTTACAACCTCCTAGTGTCTTAGTTTGAGATGAGTACTGTGGGACCTTGAAGTCATTTAACTTCTTTATGACTACTCCACTTGTGAAGTGGTGATAAAGTAGTATCTACTTCATGGTATGAGGAGTATGAGACATGTGGTATCTGGTATCTGTTGTTGTTTTAATTCACATCAGCTAAGAGAGCAAGGAAAGTAAACCTCTGTGCAATGATACGGGAAAATTAGAAGAATTGACCTAACATCTCATCAGATTTACATCTTTTTGATTCTTTGTTTTAAAATATTTTTTTAAGGTTTATTTATTTTTGAAACAGAAACAGAGACAGAGGGGGAGCGGGGGAGGGGCAGAGAGAGAGGAAGACAGAATCTGAAGCAGGCTCCGGGCTCCGCGCTGTCAGCACAGAGCCCGACGTGGGGCTCGAACTCACGAATCATGAGATCGTGACCTGAGCTGAAGTTAGACGCTTAACCGACTGAGCCACCCAGGCGCCCCACATCTTTTTGATTCTTTATTGTTGTGAAAACATCTCTAAATTGCTTTTCTAGGTAAGATGGACTGAGACTAAATTGGAGGACTTTTTTTTTTTTTTTTTTTGATTCAGTTTTGTGAAGTTCTTGATGAGATAGTTGTGCTTTCCTTCCCCCTTCTTAAAAGACTGTATTCTTAATTATTGGGGCAGTTTTCTAAATGGCTTTGGATTACATTTGCTCAAGACATTCTCTGGATAATGACTCCATGAGACTTAGTGTCCTAAGGATTTGTTTCCAAGTGGAAATAGTAGAGGAAACAAACAACCAAAAAAAAACCCAAAAAACCTCTTAAGGAAAATGACTATTCTTCAGACTACATATTCTAAGTTAAAGCCTATAAACAGTTTTGTTCTCTGAGTTGTATACTGTCAGATCATGCTCCTTGCTGTTTGAATCAGTGAGTTACTATTAACAGCAGTAGTAGTTACCTGTTGTGTGTACCAAATCACACCCAAATTTAGCAGTTTAAAACAAACATTATCTCACAGTTTCTCTGGGTCAAGAATCCAGATGCAGCTGACATAGCAGTATTGCAAATATTGACAGATTTGATGTTTAGTCAACATATAATACTTTTATACTTGCAAAATATTTATTAAGCATGTAACATATAAAGTTTGAAGTCCCTTGTGTGCCTTTCCCTGGTGCCATCTCTCCTCCAACCCCCTTAGAAGTAATCACTATTCTGACTTTTTTAGTCTGTTAATCCCTTGCTTTGCCTTGCTGTATCTGCCATGCTGTATCTTTGGTTTTACATTTTGAACTTTATACGAAATTACTTGTTTTCATTCAGCCTTATGTTTCTGAGATTCTTATGTGTTCTTGCATAAAGTGTAGTTTATTGTGTCTGAATATAACACATGGTAATCAGTCTGGACATTTGGATTTTTTGCTACTAAAAACTGTGTGAGGAACATGTTTGTACATGTTTCCTGTTGCATATGTGCCAAATACATACATAAAATTGATGGACCATAAGTTATGTGCATCTTGAACATTCTAAATAATGACAAATTATTTTCCTCAGTATTTATACCACTTTAATTCCCATGAAAAGGGTGTGATCCTTCCAATTGCTCTGTATCCTGAAGTTGGTGTTTTTGTTTTTGCTGTTATATTCCAATAGAACATTATTTACAAAAGCAGGTGGTGGGCCAGATTTGGCCTATAGGCTGTAGTTTCCTGGCCCCTGGCCCGATCTATTACAGTTATATAGAAAATAAAAATAAAAGCTGTGTGTGCAATCAACAACTAAAAGAAAACATCCCAAAGGTTAAATTAGGTGGCATTTAGGTAGTTGAATTATGTGTAACTGTTTTATTTTGTGTGTATATTTTTATTTTGCAAGATTACCAAAATGAGTATATACTACCTTCAAAATGAAGGGGAGAAAAAGAACATTTAAAAGTGTTCATGTATTGGGGCACCTGGGTGGCTCAGTTGGTTAAGTGTCTGACTTCAGCTCAGGTCTTGATCTCATGGCTCATGAGTTGGAGCCCCGTGTTGGGCTCTGTGCTGACTGCTCAGAGCCTGGAACTTGCTTTGGATTCTGTCTCCCTCTCTGTCTACCCCTCCCCCGTTCATTCACTTTCTCTCTCTTTCTTTCTCTTTCTCTCTCTCTCTCTCTCTCTCTCTCCTCCCTCCCCCTCTCTCTCCCTCTCCCTTACCCTTTCTCTCTTTCTCTCTTTCAAAAATAAATAAACATTTAAAAAAAAGTGTTCATGCATTATCTGAGTTCTTGGAATAGCAAGGAAACTGTAACCTGAGATTAAAATATTGCTATAAAATACTACTGACAAGGGGTACCTGGGTGGCTCAGTCAGTTGAGCATCTGACTTTGGCTTAGGTCATGATCTCCTAGTTAATGAGTTTGAGGCCCACGTCGGGCTGTGTGCTGACAGCTCAGAGCCTGGAGCCTGCTCTGGATGCTGTGTCTCCCTCTCTCTGCCCCTTTCCCTCTCATGCTCTGTCTCTCTCTGTCTCTCGAAAAATGAATAAACATTAAAAAATTTTTTTTAAATACTACTGACAAGACTAATATTATTTGGATAATATGGAACGGCGAGACTGTGGCTGTAGTTTCAGAATCCATAGTGTACTTTTTTTGGAGTATAGTTGACACACAATGTTACATTAGTTTCAGGTGTTCTCTATGCCAAACTTGGATACTGCTATGTATTTTTAGTTTTTGCCAGTGTGGCAAGTGTGAAATGATAGGTCCTTAATCTTCATTTCTCTTATTTTGAAAAAGAAATTGCATGTTTTTAAAAAATTTATTGGCTTTTTCAATTTTCTATTTGAGTTACCTTTTTTAAAGTTAGGTTGTTTGTGTTTTTCTAACCGTTTTAAGACATTTTTTTAATGTGGTCTGAGCTGTTCACACAGTGATTCCAAATATTTTATTTTTCCTCCCACTGAGTTCCACTCCCCCCATCTTTCTTATGAAAGTCGGGACTTCTGAGCTTTGATTTAGCCATATTCATGAACCCTATAATGATGACTGGAACATACTCATTAGATATTTGAGTTGAATACATTTTATCAGAGGAGGTAATCATGTGAGGTGGTTTTTTTTTTTTTTTTTTAATCTTTTAAGTAATGTATTACATAGGTAAATTATTCTTCAACCAACTTTGCACTCCTAGGATAAACCTTGATTGGTCATGATGGTGGCTTTTTTGGTTTTTAAATCTCTTGTTGGGCTTGTTTTGCTGTTACCTTATTTGGGATTCTCTTAAAAATTGAGAGGTGAGACTGGTTTATAAATTTCCTGTATCTTATTATTCTTGTCAGGTTTGCATATGAAAACCCTGCTAACTTCATAAAATGAACTGAGAAGTGTTTTTATTATTACTGTTATTATTATTTTAGAGAATGCTATGGACCAGTGAGCATTACATGGGACTCTGTCCCATAATCTGTACCCATCTTTAATAACTAAGGGATAGAAGTGAGTGTGGTAGTTTGTACAATTATTTCTAATGACCTAGTCACAAAACTTGTTTCTAGTAACTGAGTTCTGCTGGTTAGAATTCTTTTTTTTTTTTTTTTAACATTTATTTATTTTTGAGACAGAGAGAGACAGAGCATGAACGGGGGAGGGTCAGAGAGAGGGAGACACAGAATCTGAAACAGGCTCCGGGCTCTGAGCTGTCAGCACAGAGCCCGACGCGGGGCTCGAACTCACGGACCGCGAGATCATGACCTGAGCCGAAGTCGGCGGCTTAACCGACTGAGCCACCCAGGCGCCCCTGGTTAGAATTCTTAATAGCCAGATGGAAGCACTTCTAGTAAGGATGAAACAATAGTTTCATTGAATTAGAGGTATTACTTCCACCTAACCATTTGGTTTCCTTATTCTGTTGAAATGAACAGGCAATAATAGTTACCATGTTGGCTGGAATGATTGATGCTGGTTATTAGGGGAAATAGAGTTGCTGCTACACAGTGAAGGCAAGAGGTATATCTAAAACCCAGGGGATTCTGGGGCATCTCATGATGCTAGCATGTTCAGTGGTAAAAGTTAATTGAGATCTGTTACACTCATGACTCACAGGCTACCAACAGCTCTGGATAGTTCAGGAGTGAATGTTTGGGTTCTCCTATTTCTCGTGTCATATTCTGTTTTAGGGCTTACACCTGTCTGCTGTTTAACAGATTGGAAATACATGGCATATATAGTATAGTGTTGTCCTTATTTTATTTTTTTTTAGTCTCATTTAAAATAAGTCTGGAAATGGGCTATTCAGGGATCATATGGCAGTACTATGGCATCATGAGGGTCGTAAGCTTGTGGGGTTTTTTTGTTTTTTTTTTCTTCTGCTCTCCATCCTTAGTACATGATTTCCATCTTATATAGTTACCAAAGTCCAAAATGATGGCTGGAGTTTAAGTTGTCATGTATCCATTTCAGGCAGGAAGCTGGAGAAAAGGGGAAGGACAAAAAGGGGCATAGCAGCTGAAATGAAAATGAGTATTTGGATATGCAGCTAGCAGTCCTGACCCCGGATTCTTTCAGCTGGGTAAATGGGATAATTTTAGAAGGCTTTTAGAATTCCCAGAATATCTTTATACTTTGACCCTCTAAAACAAAATGCTTTGTAGTAATGATTAATTATATCTCACAATATTGACTAAATTATCCTTTGTTTTAGTGTTTTCATCGGTAGTTAGGAGGAACAAAGAATGTCTAAAAATTCAAAAGCCTAATTTATCCCAGTTGGGGCACTTGGGTGACTCAGTTACTTAAAGCGTCTGACTCTTGATTTCACTTCAGGTCATGATCTCATGGTTCATGGGCTCGAGCCCCATGTTGGCTTTGGACTGACAGCATGGGGCCTGCTTGGGATTCTTTCTCTCCCACTCTGTCTCTGCTCCTTCCCTGCTTGCGTACTCTCCCTCTCTCTTTTTCAAAATAAATGAACTAAAAAAAAGCCTAATTTATCCAAATTCATTTTCCTGTGAGTTGCAATTTAATGATAGACATTTTTTAAAAGGTAGATTGTCTGCTTTGTGTATATGAAATGATTCTAACAATTATCATATATTCTTTGACCCAGTTTTTGTCCATATCCTTTTAAGATGGACATGACATGATTGCTCTCTGTTCATTTGTTTTTGCTGCTTTCTTGCTAAGTTTTTTAAAAAAGAATTTTTTTTATGAGTTTAATTCTTGCCAATTTTTGTGGACATGAGGTTCTAAAATTTGTTAATATGTTTTCTTTGATGTTAGTGGGACTATTAAACCAAACAGTCTGTTTATCTTTTACTTGCTAGTAGCAATCTTTTAACAAAAACATTTACAAATTAAAGCACACTTTATAAAGATGTAAGGATATCAGAGTGTCATCACTGTTAAGAATAATTTTCCTTTGTACATAATTATCAGTTTGAAGTAGAACTTTAAAAGAAGCAATTTCTCTGTTTCATGATAGTGGTAGCAGCAACTTTTTTTTTTATTTACAGGTATATAAACTCACCTGGACATTAGGGAACTAATCTGAAACACATAAAAATGTTAGTTTTTTTTTTTCTTTACAGATTAACATTTATGGACTAAAGGAAGGGATCTTTATGAAGGACACTGAAAAAGAATAGTCAGAAGATAGTTGATTTAGAGTGTGGTGTTAGCAAAGCAAAGATTTAGAGCAGTTGTTCTACATGTATTTTGAATCACAGACTGCTGAAGGGATATTATAGAATCTTCTCGGAAGTGTGTCTCTTCCCCACTTCCTTCCTTCAGGTGTTGATTCCTAGAAACTGTCTCTTTTGGGATGTTCCTGTCAGCAACATATGCAGATTTTAGTTGCTGTACATCTTCATATCTCTTTACAGTCAGTAGCTACCACAACCACTTTTTTGACTTGTGTTGCAATAAATTAGTTTTCCAGTTTTAGAACTTCCTTAAGTTCAGTCACAAAAAATGTACTCTTGTGTCTGGGCTTGTTTTATTCCTTGTGTGTATCCGTAGTTTGTTCTTTTTTGTTACTATATACTAGTCATTTGTTTAAATATAATACCACTTAGTTTGTTTATCTGTTTACCTGTTGATGGACACTTGGATTGTTTCCAGTTTTTGGCCACTGTGAATAATGTTGCTGAGAACACTTTTGTTGTTCACCTGAGTCTGTTCAGTTATCGCCTACCTTCAGGAAGGCCTGCTTGTGTGGCTGACCCTGGACTAACTCCTGTGAACCCAATGCTTGGATGTACTTTGTATTGTGCCTGTTTTACAAGTCCCCAGTAAAAGCCCTGGACTCTGTAACCTCAGCAGGCTTCTCTGGGCAGAAACACTTTGCATATTTTGCTGCTCTTCATTGAGAGAGGAATAGACTTGCTGGATCACGTGGTAGTTGTAAGTTTAACCTGGTAAGAAACTACTAAACGGTTTTCTGTAGTGTTGGGCCACTGTACCCTGCCTCTAGCAAAGTATGAGAATGTCAGTTGCTTTACATTCTTGGCAGCACTTGGTATTGTCAGTTGAATTTTAGCTGTTCTTTTGGGTATGTGTATCTCATTGTCGGTTTAATTGACATCTTCTTGATGACTAACGATGAGGGCCTTTTAAAGTGTGCTTGTTGGCCATTTTGTATATCTTCCATGGTGAAGTGTCTGTCTTTTGTCCATTTTAAAAAATGGGTTATTTGTATTTTAATCAGTTATAGGAATTAATTTTATAGTTTGTTATGCTAATTGAATACGATGTTAACTTATGTAGCTACAAGATCATTGATCACAGGGGTTCAGGAATACAAGTAATGTTTATGAAATAGCCATAGGCTGTTTGGCTACCTAAAGGCATAAGCCACCAAGTAGTAGACATAAGCAACATGCTGAGAGTGAAGCCAAGCCTTATGGCACCTGTTAATTTATGAAAATTTGGGGGATGTGGCTATCAGCCCACTAAACTCTGTTATGCTAATTTAGGGTTCCTCCTATTCTATATAAGTTATTTGATTAATTGATTATTTATTTATATTTTGAGATAGTGTATGCACCTGAGCATTTGAGTGGGGCAGGGGCAGAGAGAGGGAGAGAGAGAATCCCAAGCAGATTCTTTGAGCTATTAGGGCAGAACTCAAAAAGGGGCTCAATCTCAATAACCATGATATCATGACCTGAGCCGAAATCAAGAGTCCAAACACTTAACGGACTGATCCACCCAGGTGTCCCTATTTGATTATTTTAATCATAATTATTAGAATAGTATTTAGTGTGATTTGTAGTTGTGTCCCTTTTATTTTTACTTTTTTAAAGTTTTTAGAATACTTATTTTGGTTACATTTGGAATATGTGTTATTTCCATTGGCTGTTAGATTTATAATAGAAATATTAATAATAACTACAGCTGATTGTTGACCAACACAGGTTTGAACTGTTAGTTACACTTAATGTGGATATTTTCTGATAAATCCGTACAGTACTATAAATGTATTTTCTCTTCCTTATGATTTTAATACCATTTTCTTTTCTCTAGCTGGTGTTATTGTAAGAATGTGTTGTATAATACATGTAACATATAAACTGTGTGTTAATTGACTGTTTATGTTACCAGTAAGGCTTCCAGTCAAGAGTAGGCTATTAGTTAAGATTTAGGGGAGCCAAAAGTTATATGCAGATTTTCATCTCTGCAGGGAGTGTGCCTCAATCCCCACATTATTCAGGGGTTAACTGTATTCTCAGTCTTGTGATAGAAACACCAGTGTTCATTACCCTTAAAGAGTTACTGCCATTAATAGTTTCTCATAATATTAAAGGACTGCATATATTTCTTTTTTTTAATATGAATTTATTGTTAAATTGGTTTCCATATAATACCCAGTGCTCATCCCAACAGGTGCTCTCCTTAATACCCATCACCCACCCCCCATCAACCCTCAGATTGTTCTCAGTTTTCAAGAGCCTCCTATGGTTTGACTCCCTCCCTCTCTAACTTTTTTTTTCTCTCCCCTTCCCCCATAGTCTTCTGTTAAGTTTCTCAGGATCCACATAAGAGTGAAAACATATGGTATCTGTCTTTCTCTGTGTGACTTATTTCACTTAGCCTAACACTCTCCAGTTCCATCCACGTTGCTACAAAAGGCCATATTTCATTCTTTCTCATTGCCAAGTAGTATTCCATTGTGTATATAAACCACAATTTCTTTATCCATTCATCAGTTGATGGACATTTAGGCTGTTTTCATAGTTTGGCTATTGTTGAAAGTGCTGCTATAAACATTGGGGTACAAGTGCCCCTGTGCATCAGCACTCCTATATCCCTTGGGTAAATTCCTAGCAGTGCTATGGCTGGGTCATAGGGTAGATGTATTTTTAATTTTTTGAGGAACCTCCACACTGTTTTCCAGAGCGGCAAGACTGCATATATTTCACTAAACATCTGTAGTGCCCAAATTTAGTTTGCTGACAGTTATTTTATGATTGCTCAATAAAAATTACCTTTTACTTTTCTATTGATTATTTAGGGCTGTTTGCTGAGTTTTATAGCTATGCTGCATTCATGGGGCTGTTTCATAAGTGGCCTCCAGATAAATGAGATAGTGCTAGCAAGTATTAAGATCATGTTTAAAAATTCTATAACATATAATCATTCCTTCCAACGGTAAAGTAATTGAGGTTATATTATACATTACTAACAAATCCTTTTTTTTTTTTTTACAAAGGAGTATAATGATTATTATCCTGTGATTGTCTTATATAATTATATTGTCCCTCTTTCCGTGAACTTATGTACATGCAAATAAGTGTAAATTCACAGAAAATTTTAAAAACACGTTTCTTAGGTTTATGAAGCCTCTAAAAGTTGTTTATGTTGTTTTTGTTGTTAAATATACTTTGGCTGTTCAAATTTTAAGTTTTAGATTGAATTAAAAAAATACTTTGGCTACTGGGTCAGAGTATCTTTAGTATTATTTTAAAGCAGATAAATAGTAATTTGTATCTGTTAACTTTGAATCTGATTTTACTGTTTTACCATTCTTAACTTCTCTCAGTTTTGATTTGTATAAGATCAGTTTTATAACACTCCATATTTTAAACTTAGATTGAGGAAATTATTTGTACCAAAAGAACAGTATCAATTATAGCTGTTTCTTTAACTTGAGTGACTGGCAAATGTTTTGTCAACTTTACTTGATTTTAAGTTGGAAGGAATATAAAAGTTAACATTCCCTTAAATGAGGTGGTTCATAGGAAGTTCTTAGCACTGTGGTGAGTACATAGTAAGAGCTCAAATGTTAGCCGTCACACTTGTTATAGGCACAGTTATTATCATTATTATTGCTGAAAATTGACCCATAGTTAATTTGAATTGTGATGGTGCTATTGATTTCTTGGGACAGGGGTCAGAAAAGGCTGATTTGGATATTACATATAAACATAAAGTTACAGGTCTAAAGATCAGATGGGGGAGCAAATTTGGTATGTAAATGTGAATTTGGTTAAGTTAATTTGTATGTTAATATACACACACATAAGAATATATGTATGATAATTATTAAGTTCAAATGTATTCTGTAGAACTCAGTCTATTATTTCTTTCCACAGCCTTATATTCTGTTATATTATTCTGCGTGTTCTTCTGGATCCCTTTTGTCTACTTCTACTATGAAGAAAAGGATGATGATGATACTAGTAAATGCACTGTAAGTATGTTTGTTTTAGAGGTCCCAATTTAGGGGGAAGAGGAAAGATTATTTCCTCAAAGAATGACATGACTGTTTGAATTTATTATAGAGTTGTGTTGTCTAATAGAAATACAATGTGAGCCAGGTGTGAAATTTTAAATTTTCTAATAGTGACATTAAAATAAGTAAAAAGGAGCAGTTGAAATTATTTTTAATGGTATGTTGTATTTGATGTAATAGGTTCCAAGTAGTATTATAATTTTAAATAGAGGCAAAACACATTATTAATGAGATATTAAGTTTCTTTTTTCACACTAAGTCTTTGAAATTTAAAATGTATTTTACATTACAGCACATCTCAGTTTGAACTAGCCATATATCGAGTGCTCAATAGCCACATGTGACTTGTTTAGAGCAGTTCTAGAACAGGGATTGGCAGACTTTTTCCCTAAAAGGCCACGGAGTAAACATTTTAGGCTTTGTGGGCCATATAGTCCCTGTCTCAACTACTCACTTTTGCTCTTGTACTGTAGAAGTAGCCAGAGACAATACTTAATGAGCAATAATGTGATCCAGTAAAATAGGAAGTAGGCTACATGGGGCCCACAGGACAGTCTGCTGACCCTTGTTCTAGAACGTAAAGAACACTTGCAGACAATTTTTACTAATCCAGGATAACACTCATATAAAAACCTGATAAATATAACATACATGCATGTTCCAAATTTCAGACCATTGTCACTTAATATTAGTATAAAAATCTTAACTGAAATACTACCAAATTTAATTCAGAGGTATCTTAAAAATACATTAATATAGTATAACTGAGTTGGGCCCATCTCTAGATTACATGGGTAATTTGGAATCAGCACACCTATTAATATATAGTAATTTAATAGGTCAAAGAAATTGTATGTTGAAAGGTATTTGCTAAAATTGAATAGTTTTTTTCTGATTTAAGGAAAAAAAGCAGCATAAAAGGAATGTCTTTTGTCTTTTTATTGAGTTACAGGAATTTGTTTTATACCTTGGTTATATTTTGTATTTAAGCACAAAAAAATATATGCAGTTTTCACTCAAAAGCCAGAATTATGCTTAATCAGGTTTATTAAAACCTTAAAGTATTTGCATTAAGATCAGGAGCAAGTACATAACAATATTTTAACTGATTACCTGAGTGGTAAAAAGTACAATTTGTTAGAGAAAAAATAAGATGTTTAAATATTTATAAAGAAAGTCAGAATTAATTATTTGCAGATACCTATGTAACTCTATTTGAAAACCCAACATATGTAAGGTAGAGTGGCTGGTTAGGAAATTAATGTTAAAAACTGAATGAGATATATGCTTTCTCTTTTCACTTGTTCTAAAGTTCATCTTCCCCAACTCTTTGGTTGATCTTAAGATCCTCCTTAACCTTTAGTTTTTTTCCTAAAGACTGTCTTAAGTCCTTTGTGAAGAATTCGTTTATATGAAGCATGAATTTAAATTTTAAAAAGTGACTTTTAGAGACTTCATTAGGCTGAGAGACAAATTTTTTTTTTTTTTTTTTTACCAATTTAACCTTTTCTTTGAGGTTAACTTGTCTTTTCGTATTTAGAATATCCAGCTTTGTATTTTTCTTTGTCTTTGAACAAAGATAATGATAGATGTCTTATAAACTTACATATATGTTTTATATATTTGTTTTATATAAATACATATTTTATATATAAAGTATATACACATATATGCATATTAAATATTTATTGCAATTACTATTATAACCCATTTCAATGAATTGGGGGAGAGGTATTATAGATTCTGATTGCTTCCTGTTTGGGGGAATATTTTATTAAATATTCTGATAATTTTACTAATGATGCTCACTGAAGAATTGATTATGTTTTTGAGTACTGATTTTCATAAGGTCTAATCATTGAAAAGATTTTAAAATCTAGTATGGTTTGCAGAGATACTTATGATGTGGCATATATGTTGTTTTTTATTAAATTTTAAGATTCTTTTTTTCAACAAGGAAATTTTATGCAATTGAATATAAATGTACATTTGATATGAAAGTACTGTTACACTGTAGCAAGAATATTTTATATTTTAAAGGTCTTACTAAATGGTATACTTTTTCTCCTTGGCATCTAGCAAATTAAAACAGCATTCAAGTATACTTTGGGATTTGCTGTAATTTGTGCACTTCTTCTTTTAGTTGGGTAAGTCTTGATTTTTTTCCCCCTGAAAATGGAAATAGTATATAATGGAAATAATAAAGACTCATTCAGAAAAATGTAGAAAGAAAATATAAGAAAAAGAATAAACCACAAGCAATAACCACAATTATCCATTTTTGTCTGTGTTGTTCTGCCTAGACATTTTTTTATGTGGTCAGATACATGCAGAGTGCCCTTCCCCCCATACATATGCCCTCCATGTTATAGTTTTACAGAAATGTGATTTCATTTTATGTAATTCTTGATAACCTACTTGCTGACATATTTTAGGTATGTCTTTAGGATAGTAGTGTAGATTCATTATTTTTGACAGTATTGCATTCTCTTTTTAGGATACAGTTTATTTAGGGGCCCCTGGGTGGCTCATTTGGTTAAGCATCCAGTCTTGATTTTGGCTTGGGTCATGATCTCATGGTTTGTGAGCTTGAGCCTCGTGTTGGGCTCTGTGCTGACAGTACAGAGCCTGCTTGGGATTCTCTCTCTCTCTCTCTCTCTCTCTCTCTCTCTCCCTCCCTCTCTGCCACTTCCCTGCTCACACTCTCCCTCTGTCTCTCAAAATAAATAAATGAACATTTAAAAAAAAAAAGATGAAAGTTAAAGGATACAATTTCTTTAATCTTCTAGTGACGACTACTTGGACATTTATGATGTTTGCAGTTTTTCCATTTTTATAAACAGTTCTTTGATGAAAACCCATCTGTGTATCTTTTCGAATCCAATGCATCAGTCTAAATCTTTGAATTAATGTTTGTCAGTGAGTTTCTTTCTTAAATCTTCTTCCTTAACGTTTTAATATCAATAAAGTTTTACAATTTTTTTTATACATTTAAAATTTTCTCTTTGGAAAACATTTATCCTTGTTAATGGAAGACATTTCTCCTTATTAAAATAGGTTTTGATTCTTTTTTTTTTTTTAATATTAGGAAATGTGTGAGGTGCTAATAAGCTTTTCAAAGTTCCCTTTTGTAATTTGATCTCAGAAACTTCAATAAATAAAAAGTAGCATTTATCAAATGCAATTTGTAGTGGGAATAAAATTGGTCAATAATCTTTTGTTGTTCTGAGTTCTTAGAACACAGATGCTTTATAATCAAGGCATATTTCCAGTACTCTTTGTCTGCCTTGATGTGTCATGAAAAAAGAGTACTTATTGAAAGAACATTTTTTTAGTAGTTTTTCTATTTATTTTAGGTATTGAATATATTTTTTTAGTGTCTGTTGGCCTTTTAAAAAAGCCAGTTATGTTAATGTGAAAGTTAATGTGAAAGTCTCTTCTCTAGAAACATAAATTATCCAGAACAGAGATCAGCAAACTTGAAAAAAAATTTTTTTTTAATGTTTATTTATTTTTGAGAGACAGAGCATGAGCGGGAGAGGGGCAGAGAGAGAGAGGAAGACACAAAATGCAGAGCAGGCTCCAGGCTCTGAGCTGTCAGCACAGAGCCTGATGCAGGGCTCAGACCCATGAACCATGAGTTCATGATGGGCTGACGTTGGATGCTTAACAGACTGAGCCACCCAGATGCCCCAAACTTTTGTTTTTTAAATGTTTATTTATTTTTGAGAGAGAGAAAGAGACAGCGCAAGCTGGAGACGTGCAGAGAAAGAGGGAAACACAGAACCTGAAGAAGTCTCCAGGCTTTGAGCTGTTAGCACAGAGCCTGACATGGGGCTCGAACTCGTGAGCCATGAAATCATAACCTGAACCAAAGTTGGACGCTTAACCAACTGAGCCACCCTAGTGCCCCAGCACACTTTCTTAAAGCGTAGTTTTTTAAGTTAGAGGTCGATACGGTTTTTGTGGCAACTGCTCAACTTTACTGTAGCTCTATAGTAGTTGTAGACAATATGCAAACAGAATGACGTGGCTCAGTTCTAATAACACTTTATTGACAAACACCGGCAGTCAGAAGTTTGCCAGCTCCTGATTTAGAACATAACTGAGAACCATCAGTAAAACCACAAATCTTTATAACAGCCAGAGTATCTGTCCCAGATAAAAGGTATCCGAAGTGTGTGTGTGTGTGTGTGTGTGTGTGTGTGTGTGTGTTTAAGAGAGAGAGAGACCTTGAATGGGGGATAAGTGTAGGGAGAGAGAGAGAGGGAAAGAGAGAGAGAGAGAGAGAGAGAGAGAGAAAATTTTTTATATTTTTTTTTTTTTTTTTGAGAGAGAGAAAATCTTAAGCAGGCTCCACGCTCAGCGAGGAGTCCAACACAGGGCTCAATCCCATGACCCTGGGATCATGACCTGAACTGAAATCAAGAGTCGGACACTGAACTGACTGAGCTATCGAGGCTCCCCCGGAAGTGTATTTTTAAATTTACTCATTGTTTTCATGGCAGATTACCTTCAATCCTCATTTAGAGTAACATTTTGCACGATTCTGATAGTTTTAACAGATCTCTAGATGACATTTATTTATTTATTTATAATTTTTTTTTTTTTTACTGTTTTATTTACTTTTAAGACAGAGACAGAGCATGAATGGGGATGGGGCAGAGAGAGATGAAGACACAGAATTTGAAGCAGTCTCTAGGCTCTGAGCTGTGAGCACAGAGCCCAACACAGGGCTCGAACTCAGGAACTGTGAGATCATGACCTAAGCTGAAGTTGGATGCTTAACCAACTGAGCCACCCAGGCGCCCCAACATTTATTTATTTAGAAGCAGTATACTAAAAGTTAAGCAAATGTTTCTTGCAAATATACCAATAACAAGAAGCGACAGTTTGGCCAGCCATTTTGAAGACTGTAACATTCACTTTTTTCCCACATATTATTGTGTACTAGTTATGTTGCAGATACCGTGCAAGGTGCTGGTGAAACAGCACTTAACAGAAAAGACAACTCCTTTTCTTCATGGCATACATTCAAGAGAGGCTTAGAGGGGCAGAGAAAGAAAATATACAAAAATAGGTTGTGTTGAGGTTGTGAAATGTTAGGGAAGGCACTGATGAGAAGTTAATATTTGAGAAGACATTTGAAGCAAGTGAGAGAGCCATGAATATTTGTGGGGGGAAGAGCATTCCAGCATATGAAAAGCCCTGTGGCAGCCCTGAGCCCTGGCATGTTTGAGACAAAGTGAGGAAACTAGTGTGGCTGGAATGGAGTGAATGAAGGCTGCAGTAGCTGAAGATAGGGTCAGAGGTAACTAGATCTGCCAAATTTAGTAAGATATCATAGGCTTTTGTTAGGACTTTGACATTTCTTGTGGGAGAGATGAGAAGCTATTAGAGAGGTTTTGTTATTGAGGAACATAATCTGACATTTTAAAAGGATCCCTGGATGATGTTTTGAGATTTGACATTATGGAGCTAAGGGTAGAAATATGAGATCTGTGAGGAAGCATGATGGCAAGGCATGATGGTAGCCGTTGGAGAAAGAGCCAGCAGGATATTCTGATAGGATAGATAGGTGGGGTGTGAGAGAAAGAGAGATTGAGGATGTACCTACTTTTAGCCAAACTGCAAAGTCTTAGGAACATTTCTTTCACTTTTAACACCAACTGCAACTTTGGGAAGTTCCTAAAACCATTCTTAGGTTTCATAATTCTCTAGAAAGATTTAAATAAATCACTGATAGCTGTTATGTTTATTGTTACCGTTTATTATAAGAAGTGAATACAGGTTAAAATCAACCAAAAGAAGAGATGCATAAGATAGAGTCTGGGAGGATTCCAGATATGAAGCTTCCATTGTCCTCAAGATATGTAACTCTTCTGGCATTGATGTATGACTGTATACGTGGAGTATTGCCAACCAGGGAAACTCACATGAGCCTTAACATTCAGAGTTTTTATTGAGACTCTATTATGTAGACAAGTCTGATTGATTGATTGCCCACATAGTTATCTCAGCCTCTAGGTCAGTGGATGCCATATGACTCAGAGTCCACCACCGTAAATCCTATGGTTGGTCTTTCTGGCCCACGACTTAAGATTGGGTGTTGCCAGCTCCTGCCCTAAATAAAGATACTCCTATGAGGCATGACAGTTGGGTACCTGGTGGAGCCATGGGCAAAATTCACACCTCTTTTTGGGCAAGGCCAAATTCTTTGCTACACAGAAAGAAGGGTGAAGTTGTCATCAACTGAGATAGGCACTTCTGAAGGAGGAGCAGGTTTGATGGGAGAGTATCAGAAGCTCAGTTTAGTTCATGGTACATTTTATAGGCATTCAGGAAGAGATGATGAGTAAGCCACTAGATTAAGCATTAGAAAAGTCAGAGTTTAGTCTCTGCTCTTCCAATATCAGTATCTAGCTCCAATGAGAAAATGAGTTTTTTTTTTTCCTTTGTAAAATATGAAAGATAAGCTGAAGAATTGCTAAGTGTTACTCCCTGTGGAAGTAACAGGGAGTAGTAATCAAAGGTGGAAGGCTTTGATTAAGGTGGAAGGATATTTCCTCCGTTGTTACAAGAACGATAAAAATGAAGAGGTACAGGTAGGTTCTTAGGTTTTGTGTGCAAATAAAAGTATTCCTCTTTGATTGGCCTCTATTTTCTCATTGATATTTGAGATCTTTAGCTGAGAGCACTGATAGAGAAGGACATATGTGGACTCCTGTATTTCACAAGCCTGAAATTTGTGAATAAAAGACTAGTAATTGTTTTGGTTACCCAAGGTAGTGTTCTTCTCATTACCATATTTGAATGAGGTATATACATTTAGGTTAAGTGATTGACTAAATTTCCTGAAATTTTCTTGATGGTGACCTACTCCTCATTTTTGTTAAGTGATTTTTTTTTTTCTTTTAAAACAGTAGATAATTTTATGGCAAAAACATTGTTGAGGTTTAATTCATGCAGCTAACATTTTTGGAGCACTTTGTTGGGTAGTGTGCAAAGTCTTGGGGATAAAGATGAAGGGTCATTGTCTATTTCCTCAAGGTTCACAGTGGGGAGAGAGACAAATATATAACTTGAGTTATAACATTTAAGTGCTGTAATAAGAGATAGGTACCAGGTTTTGATGATGGAGTAGCAAGTTCCTATTCTTTTTTTTTTTTTTCTAACATTTTATTTATTTTTGAGAGAGAGACACAGAGAGAGAGAGAGACAGAGTATGAGCAGGGAAGAGGCAGAGAGGGGGGGAGACACAGAATCCAAAGCAGGCTCCAGGCTCTGAGCTGTCAGCACAGAGCCAGATGTGGGGCTTTAACTCACCAACCGTGAGATCATGACCTGAGCTGAAGTCAGACGCTTAACCGACTGAGCCACCCAGGTGCCCCAGCAAGTTCCTATTCATATAATAGGAATTCTGCATTGAAGAATCAGGAAAGACCTACTAGGGAATAATACTTGAATTGAAGTTTGAGGAGTGGAAATTGATCAGCTGACTAAAAAAAGTTGAATAGCATGTATAGTATATTAGTCTTTTCAGAGTGCTGTAAATAATAGACATTTATTTTCTCATAGTTCTAGAGACTAGAAATCCGTGATCAGGATGTTTGCAGATCATGTCCTACAGGATCTTTTCTCTGTGCTGTCACTCAGGGAGAGAGTGCTCTCTGGTGTTTCTTCCTCTTCCTAAAGGACTCAATCCCATGGGGCTAGGATCCCACCATTATAATTACCTTCCTAAAGGCCCTGTATCCGAAACCCTTCACATTTGGGGTTAGAGCTCCAACATAGGAATTTTGTGAGGACAAATTCAGACCATAACATTCTATTCTCTGGCCCCCCAAAATTCAGGTCCTTCATACATGTGAAATACATTCATCCCATCCCAGCAGCCCCTAAAGTGTTAACTCAGCATCAATTGTAGGTCTAAAGTCTCATCTAAATATCCTCTAAATCCAGTATAGGTGAGACACCTGAAGTATGATTTATCCGTCTGAGTCAAAGGAGTCAAAATTCTTCATTAACAGTGAACTTGTGAAAACAGACAAATTTTGTGCCTCAAAGGTAGAATGGTAGGACAGGCATAGGATGGACGTTTCTATTCTGAAAGGGATAAATTGGAAGGAATGAAAGGGTTATGCATCCCATGCAAATCCAAAACCTAACAAGGCAAATTATTCGATCTTAAGGCTCAAGAATAACCATCCTTGGTTGAATGCTCCACTGTCCAGGCCCATTGAGGGGTAGGTAGTAGAATCACTACTATGGCGCTAGGTATTGGGCCTCTCCTCTTAGTTCTGGGCATAGGTCCTGCTCCCTTGACTCCTTGCAGCAGTTGCCCTGTGGCCACAATTGAGGAAATAGAAGAGGAAGCAACCTTTCCCCTGGGCCTATAGTGGGAGTGGCAGCCCTCATTATAACCGAATTGCTTTTGGGTACTTTTTCTTGAAGGATAAAGCACGTTCTCAGCTAAATAATTCTGTTATCCTGTCCTGTGAATCCCCCAAATCTCATAACCTTCCTTATTTTGTCCCATCTGTGTTCCCTTTATGTCAAATTATCAGTGTTTCTGTTAGTATCATCCCATCATTGTTCCTGGCTTTTGGTGAGAAGGCTGATTAAATCCGTGGTTTCCACCCTTATTAATCTCCTTATCAGCCTGTTCAGCCACCATCTTAGAACAGGCTTCGTTATTTTTTACAATACTTTTGGGACAGTTCCTTTTTGCTTAACAGTTCCTTTACCTTACCTCTCTCCTCTCACAGTTTTCTGTAAACTGTAAGGAGAAACCAGCCTACTCCTTCAACACTTTGCTTAGAATCCTCCTCAGCTAAGTACACAATTTCATCTCTTAAAAGTTCTGCTTTTCATAGAACCACAAAACAATTCAGCCCAAACAATTTCAAGCCCAAAAGTCCTTGTCACTGTATAACATGTTATCTTCTTTCTTTTAGTTTCCAATAATATGCTCTTCATTTCTAGCTAAGATTTTACCAGGATGATCTTTAGCAGCCATATTTCTACCACCATTGTATTCATGAGATGATCTATATCTTTTCTAAGACAATGGTTTTCTCCATAATTCTTTTTTCAGTTGTTCCTAGAATTGTGTTTAGCATCCATATTTTTTATCAGTAGTCTCTGTTAAAATTCAAAATTCCACTGGGTAAATTTGAAGATCTAGTTGGCTTTATTCAGCAATTCATGAATTGGACAGCATCCATCTAGCAAATAGATAGGAGCTCTAAGGAGTTAATGCAAAATGGAAGGCTTCTAGAGGGAGAAGTTGGTGAGATAAGGAAATTCAAAGAGTGAATTGTTTCAGGGAAGGTCACCTTCCCTGAGGGGAAGGCAGGGGATTTTATCAGGCAGATTACCTTACTAGTACTGACTAGGAAGTTTCAGATTGATTAGTTTAAAATTCCACTTCTAGGGGCCCCTGGGTGGCTCAGTCAGTTGGGGGTCTGACTTCGGCTGGGGTCATGATATCTGGGCTCCTGGGTTTGAGTCCCGTGTTGGGCCCTGTGCTGACAGCTTGGAGTCTGGGGCCTGCTTCTGTGTCTCCGTCTCTCTGCCCCTCTCCTGCTCAAGCCCTCTCTCTCTCTCTCTCTCTCTCTCTCTCTCAAAAATAAAATAAGAAAATTAAAAAAAATTTTTTTTTAAATTCCACTCCTGGGAGAGGCTGCAACTGCAACTAGGTTGGGTATTAAATATTGGTGGGATTCAGCACAAGTGACTCCATTTGGGACCTTTTTTTTTTTTTCTTTTATTCTTTTTTCACACCTTCTGGGCAGCCCAGGCTTTTTCTGGCATGCACCTTAAAACTCTTCCAGCTTTTGCCCATTACTGAATTTCAAAGAGACAGTCACATTTTTAGGTATTTGTTACAGTAGGAATCCACTTTATGGTATCAAAATCTATAACTGTCTACTTGGGCTGTGGTAACAAAATAGCACAGACTGGGTAGCTTACCCAGTGAACGTTTATTTTCTCACAGTTCTGGAGTTGTGAAGGCTAAAAGTCCATGATCAAGGTGTCAGCACATTTGGTTTTTGGTGAGGATACCTGACTTGTAGATAGCTACCTTTTCACTGTGTCCTCACATGGTCTTTACTCTGTGCTAGCAGGGGGAGAGAGAGCTCTCTAGTGTCTCTTCCTCTTCTTATAAGGACACCAATCCTGTTGGATTACAGCCTTACCTGTAGGACCTCATTTAACCTTAATTGCCTCCCTAAAGGTTCAATATCCAAATGCCATTAAATTGGTGATTACGGCTTTAACATATGAATTTTAGGGGGACCAGTTGAGTTCATAACATTGTGGTAACGGAGAGGCTGTAGTTAGCATGAAGTATTTGAAGAATGACTAAAACATACAATGTGAATTTAAACTCTCACAGTACCGAAAAAAAGTATGTTGTGACGTTTCAGGTATTTGTGTGGGTGACAGGCTATGGCATTAGCCAGGTAGGTGAACTCTGGGTTTTATATACAATGTTTAAGAAATTTCCAGTTTTATCCTGCTGATCAGTTGAAAGACAGTGAAGATGTATATACATTTATGTTTGTGAATGCATGAAAGTAATTATATATGAATTTATTTTAAGAGTTTTAACACCATGAAGGATGCATTTGAAAGGGGCATTTGGGAATTGGGTTGGAGAATTGAAATATAAATGATAGGAAGACCATAGTTAGGTAATTATTGTAATAGTTCAGCTGAGAGATGAGGGTCTAAACTAGAGTAGTTACAAAGAGAACAGACAGGAAGAAACTGATAAAATATTTGGAAGATAAATATGACTTGGTGATTGGGTGTAAGATGTGAAAAATCTTACTTTCTATTCTACTGAGTTTATCATTTCAGTTTCATATCTCCTGAAATTCATTAGCCTTTCCATTGTCTCTTCCTTTAAGTGAAAATCTGTATTAAACTAATACAGTGAGTCAAATTGGGTATAAAATATTTTTACTAAGCAGTTTTTCAGTTTTACTATTTTAAGAGTGTAAGAGAAATTTATAACCTTATGAGGCCGCAGTTCTCATCTTGATCTAGTATGGTGTGTCTTTGGAAGCTGAAGTTCTCTGTATTCATTTTTTTTTTTTTTTTTTTTTTTTGGGAGAGACTGAGATTAAGAAAATATCTGTACTTTCTACCACACAAATCTCATTATACTCGTTGGTTATTTTAGTGTCATCATCATTTAGTAAATGGTTGATAACCTTATTAAATGCTGCCTCCTCATCAAAATTGATGTATTTATATTCCAGACACATCTGACTTTAGTTTTAGTTGCCATTGCATCTGTTAGGAGAAACTCCTTTCTCTTCATAGATCTTTGTCTATAGGCTGACATTTGGCTGGTGAACACTAGTTTGCCCCTTCTGGTTGTTAAGAGGTTGAAACGCTTCCATGTGAGTCAGCTGCTGCTCTGCCTTCTTGAGTCTTCTTACCCCACCCTAGGCCCATTTAAAGGGTAAAGCCTGGTTCAGCAGTGTCTTCCAGAATTAAGGCCAGTGTCTCTGTTGACTGGTTCATGTTGTTATGCCCAGAATTTGTGATCCCCAAAGACCACCAGGGAGCCGAGTCCGATGCAAAAGCAAAAGAGCCTTCATACGAGCTAGCTCGAGCTCAATCCCCTACCTGCACCGATGCAGCGGTGAGATACCAGGGAGAGAGAGCGAGTTTCAAAAGGACAAAGGTTTTATTGGGGCCTAGGGGCAGTTGGTGAGGTAATGGCTGTGGCCTCAGCTGATTGGCTGGGGAAGGGTTGGAGTCCTGTTAAGAAGGTAGCTGGGCGTGTTTTGACCAGGAAGTTTGAACGGGTGAGTGGGAGGTTACTCAAGGGGTGGAGGCGTGGTCTAGGTGAAGGACACAGAACAAGATGGAGTCGGCCGGCGTAGGCCCGCCCTTTCAATGTCTTTGCCATATTGGTTGTTAAATGTTTTGGATATTACTGTCCAGGATATATAGATGAATTTAGTTGTAACTCTTGAATTCTGCTTATAGATGTTTATCTTAGTTTATGTGAAAATATTTTGCAAATGTTTCTTAGATTATACAGTCCTGATGGCAAGATTCCCCTAACTGAAGAGAACCTGTTTGGGGTTTGTGCTTTCGTTACTCCCTATAGTTCCTACCTAAAAATCAGTGCTAAAATGTTAACTCTCCTGGATCTCTTCACAATCAGTATTTTTCCTGAAGTCATCCTGACAGTAGTTTGGGCTATTTGAACTTTAAATTTTTTTTTTTTTTTTTTTTTGGTCATAGAAAGTTTCTTTGTTAAATATTTGAACTGCTAAAGAACCCAGCTCAGGAGTTTGAACATGTAAGTGTCATCAACAACTAAGAGTTAATTTTCTTCTACTTTTGGGTAGAACCTTTGTTTACCTAAAACTGACATAGATAAAAAATATTCTAAGTATGAATACTAGTTTTAGATATTTGTAATACATATTTCTGTTTAAGTACTATAGGTGATATTTTGTGCAACACAGAAGTTTTTCCTCCTACTCACAGAATTGGTCACTGCCAACTTACAAATTCAAAATAAACTTTTTGAAATATAAATATATATATCTGGAAAAAACTCTGTCCAAATAAAATAGATACTATATAGATAGTTTTTTCTTCCTTGCTTTATACTTTTATTCAAATGCAAATAAATAAGTTAATATCATCATAGAAGTATAATTTGCAAGAGGTTTATTTTTTTATGTTTTGATTCTACTTGACTACTTTTATTTGTTTTTTGATTTTATGACCAGGGCAACGAATAATGAACTTTTTACATTTATTGCTCTAATTTTGTCACTTTTCTTTCTGAAAGTGGTGTGAAATAAGTCTCCAAGATTGAGTGAAGTAAATGGACATCAATGCAAATAGTTAAAAATTTAAATAACCTCCTGACATGCTCTGATCATTCACCTTTTTATAAGAATAAAAAGTATCAGTAGTACCAAGGGGTAAAGGTTTAAAACAGAAAAGTAGAATGATTGCTTTGTTTTACTTGCACACATTATCGGAGTGAATACCTTACTGTATATATTGTTGAACTCATTTAGTATTTCGTCTTTACAGAAGAGGATAGATCTTTGTGCTTTGCTTACAATTAAATTAGGTTAGAAAGGAGATAGTGTTAGAGTCATTTCTTACATTCCTGTTTGATTCTCTACATGTACAATTTAAGGGATACCCAGCCCTTTACCTTAATCTTGTTTCTGAGTTAGGCACTAAAGTGACTGTCAACCTTCTTCCTTCTCTTCCCTTCTCTTTTCTTTCTCTTGTTTATTTTATCTCTGTCTTCCATTTTCTCCCAGTTTAAGCATCTAGAGTAAGTCCTAGGAAGCTAGCTCACTGTTATTTCCAAGATGCCCCTTCAACTGTGGATTGAAAAATAAATAGAAACTACTTTAATTTTATGTATTGGTTAGAATCTTGAATGACATAAAAAAAAAATGCTAAGAAGAGAGTAAAAATTGCCCTAGCTTCACAACATGATATTTACCATTTATTTTGATATATTTCCATTCTATTCTATTTATATAAATATGTTGAAATCACTATATATATTGTGTTCTTCTGATTTAAGACAAATTCTTGACCTTTTTTGTATTATGGCCTTTTTGGTTTTTAGCCCATGTCTCCTTTTCAAAATTATCTTATCTTTACTTTGAGAGAGCAGGAGAGAGCGCCTGCAAGTCAGGGAGAGACAGAAGGAGAGGGAGAGAGAGAAACTCAAGCAGGCCCCATGCCCAGCATGGAGCCCCAATGGAGAGAGGAGCATGATCTTATGACCTTGAGATCATGACCTGAGGCGAAATCAGGAGTCAGATGCTTAACCAACTTGAGCCACCTAGGTGCCCTCTTCTCAAAATATTTTAAATGCAAAAAATAAAATACATAGGACTACAAAGAAAACTAATTATACTGAATACAGTAATAAACTAAAAGAAATTTATAATGTAATAAACACATATGTAAGAAACTTACCACACCCCTCTGTACATGGTGCAGATTTGGTTTGTTAAGTTGTGTGTGTGGTGGTGGGGGAGGTTAATCTTTGTATAAAAAAATCACTAGACGGGCAGCTGGGTGGCTTAGTTGGTTGGGCAGCCAACTTTGGCTCAGGTCATGATCTCACAGCTCGTGAGTTCAAGCCCCGTGTCGGGCTCTGTGCTGACAGCTCAGGGCCTGGGGCCTGCTTCGGATTCTGTGTCTCCCTCTCTCTCTGCCCCTCCCCTGCTCACACTCTGTCTCTCAAAAATAAATAAACATTAAAAAAAATTTTTTTTTAATTACTAGAAATTGAATTTTAGACCTTTTCCTTTTATTCAAAATTTTATCTTTAAAACCATTAAGCAGAATTATTTTCTTTTTTGTAGTGCTTTTGTTCCTCTGAATGTTCCAAATAACAAAAATTCTACAGAGTGGGAAAAAGTGAAATTCTTGTTTGAAGAACTTGGAAGTAGTCGTAAGTATTCTTTTTACAAACACACTCATAATAATACATATTTTGTACCTCTTGGGACTTTTCTGAGTAGTCCGTTTTTATAGTGTTAAGAATTTAACCTTACAGCTCTTTTGACTTGTGGTTAAAAGTGTGCTAGAAAAATTGGGAACTGTGTGATGTTAAGACTTACTTCTAGCTATTATGTAGTTAGTCTCTTCATACAGTTACCAAGTTGAAACAAAAATATGATCTTCAAAGAATTTTAGCAGTGAAGGTCTTATAATTTCTATGTATTCATTAATTCACCTGAGATTATATAGACAATGTTAAAGAAATGTGCTTGATATATTGTTTTTTATTTCTAACTTTTAGCCAATGAGAGAACCCTATATTGCTGTTTGATCATGATTAATTTTTTAAATGTTTATTTATCAGAGTGACATAGTGCGCGCATGTGAGTGCGAGTGTGGGAGGGGCAGAGAAAGAGGGAGAGAGAGAATCCCAAGTAGGCTCCATGCTGCCCACCCCCTAGACACAGGATTTGATCTCACGAACCATGAGATCATGACCTGAGCCAGTGGCAAGAGTAGGATGCTTAATCGACTGAGCCACTCAGGTGCCCCAGTAATTTTTTTATATAGAATATAAATTACAGAGGTTTTATATGAATGAAATAACATTTTATTATAAATGTACCTTACCAAAACATTCAGAATTGCTTTTTCAGAAGTTTTTCTTATGTGATTTAGGGTTTTAGAAGGAAAAAAATAGGCAGGTTCAGGTTAGGTTAAGAAAGATGCTCACTCATTGAAAAGATACAATGGGTATTAGAAACTGATATAAATGTGTACTTATTACTCAATTTCATGTGCATTTGAACATAGTAATAACTTTATTTTCGAAGAAACCTAGAATATCTATTTTACAAACCTGAAAAATTCTTATTGCTTTTCTATTTATTTTTAATAGGTACTGTACATTCTTGATCAACATTTCTTTTTCCTTACCCAGATACAATATTAAATGATTAAATTAAATCTTAGAGTCCTTGCTATACAACTTCTTAATTTTCTTGCTTTCCACTTAAGATTTCATCTTGTAAATTGTGTTCCATTAATATCTTGCTGATACTAGCAAGAACTAGGATAGCAATCCTGGCATCTACTAATACTAAATTGTCAGGATTTATGCACCTGATCCTATTACTGAGGAATAAATTGCTTCTTTTCTTATAGTTAACTCCTTCAGGTCTCTTGAGTAATTACTCCTCTGCCTTAAACATCATTTCATAAGTTATGCTAGTCTTTGAGTATTAGTATAACTTGAATCAGTAATTATATAGGTAGCATTATTCTAATTTCTGTAATCTCATGCTCTTTAGTCTTAACATTATTTCTTTTATCTCAAATCTTAAACACCATATCCTAGAGTACATTTTACTTATCAAAATTAGTAATATTAATTTTTTTGATTGGTCAACCATGTTAGCATAATACTCCATTTTATCAATTGTAAGATGCATAGTTTCCCACATTTTTATATTTCTAATATTAGGATGCATTTTATTTTTTCTTTAATTTTTTTTAACGTTTATTATTTAATTTTGAGAGAGAGAGAGAGAGAACAAGCCAGGGAGAGACAGAGAGAGAGGGAGACACAGGATCTGAAACAGGCTCCAAGCTCTGAGCTGTAGGCACAGAGCCCAATGCGGGGCTCAAACTCAGGAATCATGTGATTATAACCTGAGCTGAAGTCAGATGCTTAACTGACTGAGCCACCCAGGTGTGTTTTATAAGTGATAGTACTTTAAAATTGCTATCAGCAAAATACCAGATCTCTCCTTGTTTTATGAACACTTTCCATTGATAATTCTAGTAAGATCAAGAAAGTAATAGCACCAAATGTTTTTGAGTCCATAAAATATGATGTTTTAGCTTCATGAAATTAAGGCTTAAAATTTAGCCTTGCATGGTTTGTGAATTTGTTAATAATATGCTTTGTTCATGTGTTATATAAAAGCAAGACATGAGTTTTAAGAAGAGAAATGATTCTAATTTTATTGTTATTCATGAAAAGATTAATATACATTAAATTAAAATTATATTTGGTTCCACAGGACTTGCATTTTAACTAGTTCAAAACAGTTTCAGGGTGCCTAGGTGGCTCAGTTGGTTATGCATCTGACTTCAGTTCAGGTCATGATCTCACAGCTCATGGGTTTGAGTCCCGGGTCAGGCTCTGAGCTGACAGCTCAGAGCCTGATCCTGCTTTGGATTTTGTATCTCCCTCTCTATCTGTCCCTCCCCTGCTCTCTCTTTCTCTCTCTCTCTCTCTCTCTCTCTCTTTCTCAAAAATAAACATTTAAAAAAATGAAAAAAAAAAGAAAAGAAAATGAAACAGTTTCGATAGGACCTGCATTACAACTGGAAAAATTAGTATTACTAACTAACATTTAAGAAGATTCAAATTTGCATTGTATTTTTTTGTATAATTTGGTATAATAATTTAAAAGTGTTACTCCTGCCTCTGACTTATTGGCCTTCCCTTAAATAATTTCCTAAGTCTAACTTGTTAACATAGAATTCTATATTGGTGCTTTGTTTGAATTTATTTTTGTGTTTGCTTTTTTCCCCCCTGCCACATGGGCAGGCCAGCTCCTTTCAAATTAAAGGGTGAAATAAACTCTCTAAGATTTTAGTTTTAGACTCTATGTTGAAAACTTAATTGAAAATTAAGAACAAAGAAACCAAGAGTATCAAGATGGAAGGGAGAGGAAGAAAAAGTCAAGGTCACTGGCTTTCCTGGGCAATGTTATTTTTCAAGGTCTGCCATTGAGAAAGTCCAGGATGGTTTTTTTTGCCACCTTTTGAGCATGTAATATTTTGCTGCTTTCTTTTTAGGCTCAATTAGACAGTAGTTTTTCTGTTTAATTTTAAGAAGTGAAAGAAAGAAAATCTTAGTCCGAAAGATCTTCTGCAAATCAGTTTGTGAATAGCTCTTTAAAAACTCTTGTCTCCACTTGGAGTTGACACTTCAAAGATGAGGTAATACACATTGAGTTTATTCCTTCAGAATGTATTAAGAAACCCAGTTTTTATATTTTTATATTGATTTTTTGAATATGAATGTTTGAATAGTATATATGTACACTTTTAACAGAGTTCTTATTTCTTTGCAGATGGTTTAGCTGCATTGTCATTTTCTATCAGTTCTCTGACCTTGATTGGAATGTTGGCAGCTATAACTTACACAGTAAGTGTAATGTTGATAATTGAGTTAAAATTAAAAAAATTACTTCATAAAGTAATACCTTAGTCATGTATTCAATTATATATTCCTCTTTAACATTTTAGTGCATTCTTCTTCATTTTCTTAAGTTTTCTTTACATAGAGGAAGGCAAACTTTTAACTACTTAGTCACAATCATTTTATCTGTGTTTCTGAAATTTAGTATTTAGAAACAAATCTTATAACTTGTAAACCCTGAAGTTAATTATATACTATCCAGTAATAGAGTTAGTGATTTATAAGCATATTAGAACTCTTAACTGTAGATCAGTATCTATTATGGATGCAATAGATTCATCCTACTTCGGCATATAGGGATTTTAAAATTAGATATTTATAACTTCATATTTCTCTAGTGTATAGAATCTAATCTTATACTCAGAGTATTTTTTATTTTTCCTGGAGTTGGTAAGGTCTGAGTTAATAGCTTGCCAGTCTTGTGTACAGACTACTCTTTGAGGGTTTTGCTCCAATTATAGAGGAAAAACCAGTAATAAATGCTTCTTATCTACCTCCTGAAAGAGAATGGTATAAGAAACTTTAAATTATCTAGAACCTTTTCAGATTAATGGAATTTATGTTTATAGCATTCTTAATTCTTGCAGAAATGGGAAATACTGGTTATAAAGAAAACATTTTTGGATATTGTTCCAATATGTCTTTCTTAGGCATGAAAGAAATGGGCTCTTAGTGTGATAGCAGAATCTAGTTTTGTTAGATAATCATTCAGGTGTCATGATTTAGAATAAAAGAAGTCTAAAATGCATGCATTTTAATATCTGTTAGGTGCTTATTTGGGTATCTGTTTTATTCATTGCCATTTTTGTTTTTTTTTTCATGTATCACTACATAAGGAATTTGTCATAATATTAGTGGGTAGTTATTCTTCCATCTCACAGAATATAGGGGTAGTATGTTATTATTGTCTTTTAAGAAGCAGTCACAGATTAACAACAAATTAAGAGTTAGACCTGGACTCAAATTGCTATTCTGTGCCTGACTCATTAAGCTCATTTTGTATTTTTTAACCTTCCTGGGTCAGTGCCTTTCCCAGTAAATGGGAATAGAAAAATGCCTCTTACATATTTTTGAAGGTCAAATGACTTTGAAAACTGTAGGAAAATTAGTATATAACAGTGGATAAAAGATTAGTCAGGAGAAACAGATGGAAAAAGAGGAAACCAATACGTAAGATCAATATCAAGAACTGTGAAGGGTCTAAAATTTTATCCTATTTGCAGCCTGCTACAGCTGTTTGGTTGTTGACTGAAGATGCAAGATTTCTGGGTCAAAGACAAAGACTTTTACTTACAGTAATAGCAGTAGCCTTAGGATTAGCAGTTTCTTGTGCTGGTTTCCTGAGTTCACTTCCCATGGGACAACGTTAAGTACACCAGATAGTACTTTCATGCAGAAGAGGAACTTTGAGCTTAGGGAACCCGAATCTTTAGAATGGACAGTAAGCCTTTCTGCCCTTTGCTCTAGAGAAAGATGCTATCTTTGTTTTCTGAAGGCTGTTTTTCTATGTAAACATCCTTGAAAAGATAGTATAGAAAAAAAATGAGCTTTAGTTGCAAGGTGTGCAGAAATGAGAGACCCAGGGAGGATTGTCTTCCAATAGTCAAATGGTAGATGCTATGAAGAAAAATAAGGCAGTATAATGGGATAGACTATACTGGAGGCTGGTTCTGCTGTAAAAGTCAGGAGTGCCTTCTCTAGTATTTAAACAGAGACCTGAGTAACCAGCCATGAGGAGGAGTTAAGTGCAAAAATCCTGAGGCAGATACGTGTATGCTGTGTTCAGATAATAGCAGTGAGGCAAAGCCAGTGTGGCTGTAACTCAGTTAACAAGGGGAAGGATGACTGAAGTTTAGATGAGAAATAGCCAGAGGCCATGTTATGTAGAGCCTTTTAGACCATGGTTAGGATTTTGAATTTTGTTTTGAGATTAGAAGCCATTGAAAAGTTTTAAATGGAGAAGTAATAGGATCTAACATTTTAACACCATTGCTCTGGTGGATCTGAATTTCATAAGCTGTGGCAATGGTGAGTGTGGGAGTGGAAAAAACGTGTGAAGTTATTAAAATTCTTTAAAAGAGAGCTTCCCTCTAGGAACAATATTATTGTAAAGTAAATATTTTGAAGTAATATTTTATATTAGTCTAGCTGAAGCTGCAAAAATTATCATTTAAGCAATCAACTAAACCAAATAAAATAATCATACTGACTAAGTTATGATATCCTTAGAAGAACTTTATTTTTCTAGAGTGCAGAAGGCTGGGCTGAGGACATTGATATAACATGGCCCATGCTGGGAACCTAAAAGACATAGACGGTATGCTGAATTGGTAGAGAGGGATCCCTTAAGTCCTAAGCCCGAGGGAGAGGGTCCAATGGAACAGCATAGTAAGATTAAACTACCTAGGACTTATATTTTTTCTTTAAGTAGAATAAGCAATAAAATATGATCCTTGGTAAAGAGTCGTAAATGTGGATACTGTCTGTGGGTCCCTTGAACTACTCTACTATCTAAATTTACTGATTCCTAAAGTGGGAATAATGTTTAATAAGATTTTGAGAATTTAAGCAGTTTACAGAGTCTTGGAATTTGTTGGCCCCTCAGTGGTCACTAGTAGCTCACACTGTTGAATGTTCACACTTTAGTGTGATTTAAACTGTAGTGTACACCTCTTTTCCACATCTTGCAGTGAAAGTCAACCAGATGCTAATAGCAGTTGGGTCATGATCAGTGAGAATGTGGTTTATGTAAAGATGAGTAAGTCAAAGAGGTATTCAAAGTTCGGTGGTCGTTGCTTGGTGGGGGAGGGGATGGAGAGACAAACATCATTTAAATAGCACAAAATATGCTCAGAGCTCAGTGGAAGAATGTTTTGCTACCATACCAGTCTGGCCAGTTTTACTATCTAGTGTGTATTGAAGAGACCCTGTTTAAGGGGGTAGCATGATGGTTGTAGCTGAGCGCTAGTCCTGAGTGAAAGTCTTTATGTAAAATCTGTTATCTGAACCATAGCTTCTCTGTCTGTAAAAATAGGCCATTACTACTCAATCTTTATTTAAAACTTGAGAGTTGAAAATTAACCTGTTTATAGATAGATGGTTTTATTATACAGAGGTGGTTAATAGTATTAATTACCATATTTGCTTACAGATATAAAGCTTTCTTCCAACTTGTTATGGAAAAGCTTGAGAATTGAGCTTTTCACATTGGTGGAGCATGGAAAGAGCGTACAGTACATATCCATGGGAAATAGAGGAGATTTAATTTTAATTAAAATACCCAAAGTGGGAAGTTAATGTTTAGACTATTTTGACCCTGAGTGCGAAGAATTAATTATTAAAGGTAAAGTCGTGTCTGTTACAGACTCTGTAACTGTTAGTATTGAGACCAGAGACGTTTTTGTAATGTGTCAATAGAGTGTGATTTTTCTTAGCTATACGTTATTGTTTAGTTTAGAAACTAGTTGATTATTTAAATTTTACCAAGATTGTATCTATTCTGTGTCTTTAAGGGATAACCCAATAATTGGGCGCTCAATTTTAGAAGAATATCAGACAACATATAGCTTGACTATTGTTTTCAGCTTAAATTGAAAAGAATCTGCTACTTTTCAAATAAAAAAAGGAAACCTTTAAACACAAATATTTATGTGGATATTTTAATTTTTTTGGTGCCACCAAGTGGGGAAATGTTGAATGATACTTTTCATACAAAATGTATCCTGTGGACCACTGAAGTGCCTATAGAGGTGGTAACTACTGAACTTTCTATTATATACACATTGCAGTGAAAATCTGACCATGTCACGTGTGTATATGTGTATACACATGCACATACACACACACATATAACATGCTAATACATATACATTTAATATAAAATATAAAATGCTGGATTAAAGAAAATAAAAATGATAAACTAAGGATTCAGAAATAGAAATAGAGCATTGATTGGTTCTCAGTAATCTTTGAGGAGAGAAAGGCTCTTTAAAAGTCAAATTTCTCAGCTTTCCATGTGATACAGTTTCATTAAGTCTATGCCACTGATTGTAAAATGTACTTTTACTTTACGTACCACTATGATGATCTCTGCCTATGCTTTTTATTATTTATAATTTTTGTTTTATATTTCATGAGGAGTTTTTACATATGTAAGTACTTTTATTTTTTCACTTATATAAATACATTTAAAAAATCATATTCTTCATATATAATAAAAATATATATACATGAAATAAATTGAAAAGGTGTTCCTAAAACTTCACATTTGGAATCTGAGTCTTCTGAATCACTTTTTTGAATTGGTTATTCATGTCCATGTTTTACTATACAAGATTGTTTCTTGGGGCACCTGGGTAGCTCAGTTGGTTGAGAGTCTGACTCTTGGTTTAGGTTCAGGTCATGATCCCAGGGTCATGGGATCAAGCCCTGTATTGGGCTCTGCACTGAGCATGGGGCTTGCTTAGATTCTCTCTCTCTCTCTCTCTCTCTCTCTCTCTCTCTCTCCCTCCCTCCCTCCCTCCCTCCCTCCTTCTGCCCCTCACCCCAGCTCACACATGTGTGCTCTCTCTCAAATTAAAAAAAAAAAAAAAAAAAAAAAATGTTTCTTTTGTCTTATCAAGAGAATTAGTGATGCAGCTTTTCTTGAAGCCTCCACTCTTATCTCTGAAATTTTCTTTGAAGGTGCTAACATACCCAATGTGTAAGTATAAACTGATTTTGTTGTTTCTTGTCTTGCCATATGAAGGGCAAATGGAAAATGGCTTTTACCTTGGGTATGTTGCTTTAAGCTCATAAAGCACTTGACTGTTGCTTTGCAAGAAAATTCAGAATTATGCTCCTTGTTTCGATAAATATTTGCTTCACTGTTGGCTCCTTTGCTCTCTTTCTACACATTAACTTTTTGTTTCAATGTCAAATCACAGCCCTATCTTAAAGATATTTTAAGTGGCAATTAAACTCAGTAGTGATAGCAAGAATGCATGTAACTCTGATGAAGAAGTAACTATAAAGCAACCAGCTGAGACCAAATTTGTGCCTGGGCTGGTAATGACAGCTATGTCATGACTTCTGTGTAGCCAGTGATTATAAGAGGCATCCGAATTTCACTAATGTTAAATGTGAGAAAATATATATGTATCTTAAAATCAATGAATATTTAAAGGGGAAATCTTAATTGAGTATATGTTTAATGAATTGTTTCATTAGTCATAACAGCACACGTGTTCTTGAGTAATAGGTGTTACAAGTACATGTAAGACATTTATGCAGTCTACAGGCAGTGCCTTTATAGTATTCCATGGATCACAGATTGGAAACTATCATTCTGGGTATTAGAGAGATATATGAGGAGAGAAAGGCTCTCTCTCCTCATATATATAGGGAAAAGTTGCTGTTCTAAACTGGGCAGTGTAAGAAGGTATTAGAAATGTTTGTAATTTGTATATATTCTTTTGAAAATTTTGGGTTTTAATATGGATGGTGCTTTATTTTTGGAACTTGAAACAAATAAAATTGGAAGCAATTATGACCAACCTGGAAGCATATTAAATGATACAATCTCTTTAGCCTTGTTGATTTTCTGGTAATTCACTAGAGGGCAGTAGTAAGCAATAAAAGTTTGTTTCTGAAAAGGATAGCTTTTTAAATACATTTTTTTCCAAAGAAGTCTGAGGTTAAGTTCAAAAAGACTATTTGAGAACCTAAGGTTGTATTGACTAAATGTTTCATGTCAATTTTATTAGAATCTAAATATTATGGTTACATTTCCTGATAATCATTGAAACTTAAACATGCAATCCTTCCTCCCCCCCCCCAAAAACTCTAAAAGGTAGGTAACCCCAAACAATGACAACTTTCTCTAATTGTTTTTTTCAGACAATTAAAAATTCATGAAAAGATGTATTCTGGTCCCCTGTTAGCACAAGGTGTTACCAAGGACATATCTTTATTTTCTTAGATTTTTGTGTTTAAGCTATTTAGGAATTTAGTTCAGCTAGTCTAATAAATATGTAAATTCCATGTAAGGAATTAGGTTTGTGTGAACTAAGATTTATTTTTCAAACAATTTTTGGTTAAATATTAATAGAAAAAATTATTTTAGTAATTTAATAAATCTTTATTCTTAGAATAAAGGTAGGAAAAAGAATTGAGACCTAGTTTTTATAGATCAGATAGTCTCCTATACTTGTTAGTAGTCTGGCTGATAAATCTATGTTTATAAGAGTTTTCTGAGTGATTCTGATTAGCCAAGTTTGGCCAATGTGCAGTGTGTTTAGTGATGAAACAAATGTACAGACCAATCATGTTAACGTACAGTGTTTTGTACTATAATAGAGTTATAAGCAAGGCACATTTCAAGTCAAGGCATATTTCTCAGACATGGTGTAATTAAGCTGAGGCCTGAAGGGCACTGAAATTTGCTAGAGAAGTAGAGATGATAGGTTGGGCATTCTAGATAAAGGCACTGCATGTGCCAAAGTGTGGAAGCTGGAAAAGCCTGTGTAAAACTGGAGTGTTTTAAGAATAGTGAACTATTCAGAGGTATGAGGCATGAGACACGCTGGTAGGGGTCAGAAGAGGTTTGTATGCCAGGATTAGATAATTACAAGACCAGTAATTCACAAGACCAGTCATTCTACCTGTCATTGAAAAAAAACAAAACAAAGCAAAATGAAACAAAACAATCTTACATGATACAGAAAAAAGTTGTACAACATAGAATTGCTCTGGTTGAAGTAGCAGCAGGCCTGGCTACCTGCCTTCTTGTCTCCTGTAGTGGCTCTAAAGGCATCTACCCAGAATCCTAGGGTCTCCTCCTAGAGCCCTTTGAAAACTATTTTAATTCATCCTAGATATCTTAATGGAAGTTAATTAGAGGAGTGACATAATCTGATGTGGGTGCTAGAGATTACTTTGCAAGCAGTGTAGAAGTTAGGTTTATAGAAGTGAGACTAGTAGACTACAGATTCTTTCGGAAATAATATTGAATACTGAGGTTCTGTATTTAGGGATAAAATCCATTCAACAGAGAGTAACAAGCATTGGGGTAAAATAAGCTTGTTTGGAGGTGGTTGGGAGGACAGGGAATTTATTTGGGCATAAACTGTTTAGCAAAATATTTTTGCCTTGGAATTTGGTTGTAAAAAGCAACATAGACTTGGTGTTAAAACGATATGTGAATGCAGATGATTGGCAAATAATCATGGTAATACTGCTTATTCATCAGAGTCTGAAAGTATTATGTTACTTTCTTCCCAATAATGTTTTGAAAATTTGTGGAACTACTAGAAGAAACAAATGGGTCAGATGGTAAAAGGGATAGGAAAGTCCTGTAAGGAAAGGTTAAAGAGCTGTGGTATACTTTGGCTCCTGTAGGCTTCTTAATTTACATTTTCAGTGTTTTAAGTATATAATATTTTATATTCTTTACTTTTTCTATTTTATCAAGGTCATTACAAGTATAGATTTGATAAGAATTTATTAATTGCAAAAAAATTACTCTAAATTATTTGTTCTTCTAATATGAAACAGAACCTTCTTCCTACTATCGGAACCTACTTCCTACTACCACTTTAGGAAGAAGGGGAGGTGATAGGGAAATCATGAGAACATTAACTTTGAAATACTATATTTTAAGGTATTTCTCCCTTAGAAAATAACAAGGATTTGAATATTGGGTAATAATTTTGTATAATTATCTAGATACAATTTGTTATAGGTAGTAGGTATTACCTGATAGAACTAGTTGATTTCTGGGATTTTAGTATGTTCTTTGTATTCTCCCTTAATTAAAAATAAATAAATAAATAAAATAAAACAAAACCAAACCATGGAGGGAGTTTAAAGATGGTGGCATAAGAAGACCCTGAACTCACCTTCTCCCATGGACACGATAAACTTACAGCTATATTTGGAACTAGATGAACAGCACCTCCACAACAAAAGACAAAAAAGACACATTCAGTAGTGTAGGAGAATCAAAGATATGGCCTTACCCAGGGGACCCCATCCCAGGTGACACCACAATCAGGAGGGATCCCCCAAGTAAGGAACTCTCCCTTGAGTAAAGAGATTGTGACCCCTATCAGGCATCCTGACCCTAGGGGCTGGCACTGGAGAGATATGCTGCCCCCCCCCCACCCCCCTGCCAAAAAAATCCTATCTGGTTTTGAAAATCAATGGGTAGGTTAAGAGAGGGAGAATCACAGAACTATAGGGAACAGAGATTTCTGCTCATAAGTGGTGTGTGTGTACACCTGCTCTCCCCAAGATCCAGCACAAAAGCAACAGATTGAAGAGTACTTATACTGTGAGAGAGAACCACTTAACTAATTTTAAGGTGGCTATGACAAAGGCAGGGACCTATAGGGACTTTATCTGGTGATGGAAGCATTGGTGGAGTCCATTTTTGGAATCTCATTCTAACTTGCTGATGACAGAGCAGATGTGTGCCATTTTTGTTATCCTTCATGTAGCATGCTAGCACTAGAGTGCATACTCTGTCCACTTACCCCTTACCCTGGCTGGCAAGCACCCCGCACCACATAGCCCCCCAGCTGCAAAAGGGCCAGGCTAGTGTCCCCACTGTACTCATTCAGTGATTAGACTGCACATGGACCAGATGAGCACCATGATCCCCACTTTCCCCATGTAGCAGCCGAGCTGCAGGTGGTCCACGTGGGTGCTGTAAGTCCTGCCCAACCTGTGCAGAGAACCAAGCTGCAGCTGGGCTGGTAGAGTGCGCTGAGCCCTGCCCTCACTGTGCAGCAGCCAAGCCACAACCCAGTTGGTCCAGCAACTTGAGTCCTACCTTCCTGTGCACCTGATAGGCTACAACTGGGCTGATGAGCACCTGAGCCCTGTTGTCCCCTAGCAGCAGCCAGGCTGTAATTAGCTTCCAGAGGGACCTTAAGGCCCATCTAACCTGCATGGAGACTGGGTCATAACCATGATGGGCAAGCAGATGGAACCCCACTCTTCCTGCACAGTGCCTGAGCCACAACTGGGTGGGATGAGTGACCTTTCCACACAGCAGTGCTGGCTCTGCCACAGCTGGTGGTGGGCATATGCAGCAAATAGAGTGGACATTCATATGAAGTGCCTGGCTCTGATGGCCAAGGGAGATTGGTCTCATGGCCCACATGAACCAGCTGTTACACAAGACCACTCTTTCAAGACTGAGGGAGGTAGCTATTTCACATAATACATATAGACATAGAGGCAAAATGAAATAGAAGAGTATGTCCCAAACCAAAGAATAAGGCACATCTACTTAAAACAAAACAGAAACTTCAATGAAATGGAGATAAGCAATTTACCTGATAAAGAATTCAGTAATGGTCCAAAAGATGCTTACTGATTTGGGGAGAAGAATGGATGAACACAGCAAGAACTTTAACAGAACTACAGAAAATATAAGAAGGTATCAAATAGAAGTTATAACTGAAATGAAAAATACACTAGAGGGGTTCAGTAGCAGAAGGGCTAAACAGAAGCATGAATCAGTGAGCTTGTTGTACTATATTTACATTATTTTTGCAACTTTACCTTTGAACCATACATGTTATCTATTCTGTGAATAGTATTATACAGATGTAAATTTATATAACTGTTAATGTGAAATAAGAGAATTATGGGACAGTATAATCATGATTCACTCCCATGTACCATGTTCTTCAGTGACTATAATCCTTTACAACTGCTTACTCTGCAGTTGCCCTTTTTTTTTTTTTTTTTTTTTTTTTAATTTTATAAAGAGAGAGTACATGCGAGTGGGGAGAAGGACAGAGAAAGAGAGAGGGAGAATCTTAAGCAGCCTCCATGCTCAGCATAGAGCCCAGCATGGGGCTTGATCCCACAACCATGAACTTGGTCATGACCTGAACTGACATCAAAGTCAGACGCTCAACTGATTGAGCCACTCAGGTGCCCTGGCAGTTGCTTTAAAGGATCTTTCCCCCTCAAAATTGTGTATAATTGTGTGTAAAATAGTGTTACTGAAAACACATTTTAATTTTGTTTCTTTTAGGCCTATGGCATGTCTGCATTACCTTTAAATCTGATAAAAGGCACTAGAAGTGCTGCTTATGAACGTTTAGAAAACACTGAAGACATTGAAGAAGTGGAGCAACACATTCAAACGATTAAATCAAAAGTAAGTTGGTATTTTATTGTAATTGGGAAGCATAAAAGTACATTGTCTTTGTGCTATTTTCTGATATGACTTAGATATTGGCAATTCCATATTTTTGACATTGTTTGAATTTTTTTGCAACATATCCTTAAGAAACTATGTCCTTAGTTTTAAAATTTGTCTTCTGTGAAATGCAAAACATTGACAATTTGAGAATTTCTATCAGTGTTCAAACAACTAAAAAACAAAATTCTTCTCAGGTATGAACAGGACCTTGCTTATCCCACATATACTGATTACATGTGTAACATCAGATTTTACTGTATCATTTATGTTCAAGTTTTACGTACTAGTGGAATAAGCTAAAAGTTACATGTAACCACTTGCCAATTAAATGTACTTCTAAAAACACAATGAAGTTTTCTTTCTCTATCACCTTCAAGGAGCAGATAAATATTATCTATAGACCATAGTAAAAAATGGAAAGTTTTCTGAATTATTCTACTAAACTAGCATAATCCTGATATAGAAACCAGATGGTAATTGCACACAAAAAGGGATATATATATGTACTGATCTCTCTTATGAACATAGAAGCAAATGTTATAAAGAAAATATTAGCAATTCAAACCTATGCTATAATAGAATATGTTGTAATTATCAGATTAGGTTTATCATAGAAATGCAAAGTCTGACACATTAGAAAAATCTGTTAGAATAGTTTAATATGTTGATAAAGAATGAGAAATATTAGCATCTTAATAGATGCTTAAGAATATTTAGTAAAAGTCAATTTGTAGTTATGATTTAAAAAGAAGCCTTACCCACTTGTTGGGATGAGTACTGGGTGTTGGATGGAAGCCAATTTGTCAATAAATTATATTTATAAACAAACAAAAAAGAAGCCTTACCAAATTAGAAGAAAAGAAAGTACTTAGGAAAGGAAGCCTGTAACAAGCCTCATACTTACTGATAAATGAAACATTCCCATTCAGGACAGTGCAGTCAGTATCACTGTTGCTCGTTAGCATTTTCGTGGAGGTGCTAGTCAGGTAAGAAAGATTGCAGGTATCAACATTGGAATGAGAGAGTGAAAACAAGGGAAATATCCTTTATTATTTGCAGATATCATCTACCAAGAAAATCTGACAGAATCAAAGAGTCAGGGTTAGGGTTAATTAACCCTGATTGTTTATTAATTAACCTTAATTAGGGCACCTGGGTGGCTCAGTCGGTTAAGCGCCCAACTTCACTCAGGTCATGATCTCACAGTTTGTGGGTTCAAGCCCCGTGTCAGGCTCTGTGCTGACAGCTTGGAGCCTGTTTTGGATTCTGCGTCACCCTATCTCTGCCCCTCACCCACTCATGTTTTGTCTCTATTTCTCTCAAAAATAAATAAACATTACAAAAAATTAAAAAAAAATTAACCTCAATTAATTATTAATCAAATTAATAGAACTAATAAGAGTTCATCAAAGTGCCTGGATACAAACATGCAGAAATCATGAACGACTTGGAAGATGTAATAGGAAATGATCTCATTCACAATAGCTGTAAACAGTAAAATAATAAGAAATGTCAGAATTTTCCTGATAGAAATTATAAAATCTATTGAAATACATAATAGAAGACTGAAATAAATGGAGAACTTCCTCAGTTCCTGATTGGAAAGATTCATTATTGTAGAGGTGACAGTTGTTCATAACTTTAGGTAGAAATTCAGTGCAATCATAGAAGACAATGAAATTTTCATAGACCCCCCCTACCATAGAGTAAAACAATCCTGAATTCAAATCAAATACAAAAATTAAAAAACATTAGGAGAAAGTGAAAGTAAAGTTTTTGTTCGTGTATAGAAGACCTTTCTAAACGAGGCACACAAAAATCCCAAATGCTGATTGAGACATTGGTGAGTTTTACATTTTTATGTTCTAAAATTTATGTACCCGGGGCGCCTGGGTGGCCCAGTCGGTTAAGCGTCCGACTTCAGCCAGGTCACGATCTCGCGGTCCGTGAGTTCGAGCCCCACGTCAGGCTCTGGGCTGATGGCTCGAAGCCTGGAGCCTGTTTCCGATTCTGTGTCTCCCTCTCTCTCTGCCCCTCCCCCGTTCATGCTCTGTCTCTCTCTGTCCCCAAAATAAATAAAAAACGTTGAAAAAAAATTTTTTTTAAAAATAAAATTTATGTACCCAAAAAGTACCACCAAAAAGGAAGTTAAAGAACCAGCAAAAAAAGTGTGAGGAAATAATCTGCAGTATAGGTTATGTATAAAGAACATCTTCCAGTCAGTAAGAAAAAAGGACAAGCATTACATAGAAATATTGAACAAAAGACCCAAATAGCATTTACTGAAGGAAAAACTATCCAGTGAAAGTTACAAAATGATGCTTCAGCTCTTTAGTAGTAAGTAGGTTGACCAAGCATCCTAGTTCACCTAGGACCTGAGAGATTTTCTAGAACATGGAACTTGCAGTACAGAGACCAGGATGGTTGGTCACCTTCATAATCAGAGATGTGCTAATTAGAAGTACTCATTATATATATATATAATTTAAAAAAAAATTTTTTTTTTTAACGTTTATTTATTTTTGAGACAGAGAGAGACAGAGCATGAATGGGGGAGGGTCAGAGAGAGGGAGACACAGAATCTGAAACAGGCTCCAGGCTCTGAGCTGTCAGCACAGAGCCCGACGCGGGGCTCGAACTCACGAATTGTGAGATCGTGACCTGAGCCGAAGTCGGACGCTTAACTGACTGAGCCACCCAGGCGCCCCTATATTTATTTTTTTATCTTTTAGAAATCTTTAACATTTTTACCTCTGTCAGGTATTAATGAGATTTGGGGCATAGATACACTGTTTGTGGGAATGTAAAGTCTACAGCTTTTTAAAGAAAACTATGTGATGTGACATGTACATCTACAAACAAACACACCCGTTAGTAAAGTTTAATCCAGCAGCTGATGTCTAGGAATGTATCCTACTTCATTATATAAGGATGTTCATGCACACTGTTAATGCACACCCTCCCCTTCCAAAAGAAAACAGTCTAAGTGTTCAAAAATAAAGTATTTATTAAGGTGCCGTGGTATAATGTGGTGTGCAGTGATGAAAAAGAATGAGGTAGATTATCAAATCAGTCTCTCAGTTCAAATTCTAGCTCTCCTTATCATGCATATTATAGTATCTGTGAGCCTTATTTTCCTCATCTAGTAAATGGGTATACTAGTACTACCAACTTCAAAATTTTGTTCTGAAGATTTAAGGAGAATAAACGTAAGGGAACAGATAAGTTTTAGGCACAAGAAATGTGCTCAAGAAATGTTAGCTATTACGTATAACAAAAACCATATGTTATATTAGCATATATGAATGCATATAAATCCATAGAAAATGTGTGTAAGGATATTGATTTACTTAATGGTGATAACAATATGAAAGGGCATTAGTACTTAATGACAGTGTGAAGGGAAGCTTTCTTTCACATTTTACTTTTTTTTGAACAAAGGCTATGTGTTCATATACTTTATATGTATATTTTTTCCAGATGAGATAATTAGTTGCCGAGTTTCTTTAAATATATATTTTTTAACGTTTATTCACTTTTTGAGAGACAGAGACAGAGTGCGAGCAGAGCAGGGGCAGAGAGAGAGGGAGACACAGAATCCGAAGCAGGCTCCAGGTCCTGAGCAATCAGTACAGAACCCGACGTGGGGCTCGAACTCACAGACCAGGAGATCATGACCTGAGCCAAAGTCGGATGCTTAACCAACTGAGCCACCCAGGCATCCTGCTGAGTTTTTATCCTGGTGTTTGTTTCTCTAACCAATATTCTTCTTATCTTGGTTTGGTTAATAGGCAAAGCAGAATGGACTTCTGTCTTTTACTCCACTGAAATATTCACCAAATAGGCAGATAACTTGGATTTATTTTCAGTGGACCCTTAAATCAGTTTACTAATTTTTTTTTTTTTTTCTGAAATAGTGAAAGCCAGCTGTTAAATAAAACTATTGCTGGTATCCTTTGGATAATAGAATGGCAGTTTTGAGAAAAACTGAATGTTTAAGGTACAAAGTACCAAACCTTTCTCATACCATACACTTGAAGTATTATTGCCTGGATCTGTCTTCTAGAAGGGAGTGTTTGTTTTATTCCTTTGTCCTTCTGAAAATACCTTTCTCCCAGGTTCCTTTTATTGAGGATACAATTTGATAGTACATATGGTATTTGACTTAAAGGAGTGAAGATAATTAAATATAGCCTCAGGTATGTCAAGTATGGTCCCTGTTTGGGTGGCACCAGCATCTCCTGGGACTTTGGTAGAAATGCAAATTTTAGGCCCCACCCAAGACCAACTAAATTTTATTCATAGGGTCTAGAAATCTGTGTTTAACAAACTTTTCAGGTAATTATGCATGATAAAGTTTGAGAAGCAATATGGTAAGGTATGGAAGAGGATGGCTCGGTCTAGAAGAGCATGGCAATGCCATTATGTAAAGAGATCTTTATGACTGTGTAAATTTCTTTATTAAAGGATATTTGAGTGTTGTCTTCATTATTTTGATGATTTCAGATGAGCCTGCACTGGGATACACTAGAGAGCAATTTTGTTGTCTGTGTCTTAAGAACCTACTTATACCTAAGTAGGGATATTAACATTTTAATATCTGATGTCTTTATATTTTAAAAATGTAGTTCCATGTAAATATGTTTCTTGTTGCTTCCAATAAAACCAAGTTTACATTTCACCTTTTTGTATATTCAGCAGTTGTCATATTACTGTAGTTTATTATTGTACCTAATTGAAGACACTTAGGGCCAGGAGAATTCAAGTGGGAAAGTGTTATCTTCGAGACCATGGAAAAGGTACTGCTCAAGGTTACAGTAAGCATCACATAAACATAGGTCGATGGGAGTTTTCCGTCAGTAGGTTGGCTAAAGAAAACATGACTCATTTTGCAAAAGTACTTGGAGAATAAGAAAGTGCAAGTTCTCAGCAGTTCTAAAAACATCTGCATAGCACATACTAGTATTGCATCTCTCTGCTGATATTTGAAACCTGTGCTGACCAAAGGGAGAGGAGGGGTAGGACCAAACATATTAAGGAATAGAAGGAGGAGCTTGGAGGTTAGGGAGAGTAATTGAGCAAATTGAATAAAGTACCATATAAAAAGGTATTTTTAAAGATATTTATGTCTCTCCATGTAACTTGACCATGTATTTGGAAAATAGGGATCAAGAAGTTCAGTATTAAATGTGTATACATCTGCATTTTGATGCTGACCTTGGTTCAGAGATGTGTGTTGTCACCTAGTTGTTGTCTGTATTTTTCAGTTTGTAAATTTGCCTGAGGAATATCCAACCTAAAAAAAGCTTTTGTTGCATGATTTTCTAAATTTGATGGATACTTTACTAAGACCTTAATGGTAAAAAACTGTTTTATTTTGGTCTGTTATTTGTAGAGCAAGGATGGTCGACCTTTGCCATCAAGGGATAAACGTGCTTTAAAACAATTTGAAGAAAGGTTACGAACACTTAGGAAAAGAGAGAGGCACTTAGAATTCATTGAAAACAGCTGGTGGACAAAATTTTGTGGTGCTCTGCGTCCCCTGAAGGTAAATGGAGTTTTCAAAAATTATGTTGTCACTCTTCAGTTTATATAGACCTGTCAGAGAGAATGACTTCTCTTTGTAAGGCATTATAGCATGATACTTATGAGCATGAATTTTGAAGTTAAACTGGTTTTGAATCATAGCTCTGTCATTTGGTAGTTTGGGCAAGTTACACACCTCTGTGAACTTCATTTACTCCTGTGTAAAACAAGTATTGTAACAGAGGTGTTGGGAAATTTAAATTAGAATATAGGTAAGTAATGTGTGCTGCCAGCACATTTTTGAAAATTTGTACTTTTTTTTAATGTTTGCTTATTTTTGAGAGACAGCATGAGTGGGGGAGGGGCAGAGAGTGAGGGAGAGAAAGAGAATCTCAAGCAGACTCTGCGCTGTCAGCCCAGAGTCTTGACGCTGGGCTTGATCTCATAAACTGTGAAATCATGATCTGAGCCAAAATAAAGAATCAGACCCTCAACTAACTGAGCCACCCACATGCTGCACAAGTTTGTACTTTTCTATAAATAGGAAAACTGGGACCCACTTTAGAACTCAGGTACCCTAACTGAAATTAATAGAATTTGCTTCCTTGTTAGGTGGTATGTTTCTGAAAGTATATAAAAAGGTATTATTCAGGGCAGAAAACCATTTCTTTCCTTCTTTCTTTCCTTCTTTCTTTCTTTCTTTCTTTCTTTCTTTCTTTCTTTCTTTTCTTTTTTGAAACGATCATTTGCTAGCCTTGATTTCTTCAGATTGGATAGTGGTACCTACACTTAAGGACCTAGATTGAACTAAGGGCATAATAATACAACTCTGAGTCTAAAAAGTGTCTAGAACTGCTGGCAACAGACTTCTTTATTGTCCATTCTGTATCTGGCATTTCAAACACCTGAACTTTGTATAGAACAGTATGCATGTTGTAATTTACAAAGTGCAGCGAATAGACTGGTGTAAAGAATGTTAGGCAAGATGAGGCTCTAAAGTGGGTTTTACCTAAGTTTAAAAAAAAATGTTTTAGAGAGCCCCATGAAAGGATTAGTTAGGTTGAGTTTTGCTTTATCTTTTTCTTATAATTAGAAAGGAAATAAGGAAATGCACTGACTGCTCATCCTAAAAATCTCCTTTTTGGAAGAGTTCTTCAAAATTATATCATAATCAGATCTATTGTGTATTACTTTTTTTTTTTTTTTAAATGTTTATTTATTTTTGAGAGACAGAGCATGAGCAGGGGAGGGGCAGAGAAGGGGAGACACAGAACCTGAAGCAGGTTCCAGGCTCTGAGCTGTTGCACAGAGCCTGATGCGGGACTCAAACTCGCAAACCATAAGATCATGACCTGAGCCGGAGTTGGACACTTAACCGACTGAGCCACCCAGGCACCCCTATTGTGTATTTTTAAACCTTCTGTTAGAATCAATTTTGTTAAAGACTCACCACTCTTTTTTTTGCAAGGTGATTGTCTTAGTAATACCAAAGGTATGCTAAAACCCTCCTCAACCTTATCTTCTTCTTCTTTTTTTTTTCTCCTCAACCTTATCTTAATTCTAAATTTTTTATATGGCTTCTTTATAAATATTTATAACCTGGTCTCTAACATTAGCTGCCTTGATTTAAACATGCTCTGTCCTATTTCACTGAACCTAGTTTAGAGGGATTTTTAAATCAACTTTATTAAGTGTGCAGATTGATTTTGCCAACTATGTAGATATAGAAGACCCACATCACTTCAAAAACTACCCCATGTCTTCCCGTCTCCCACTGAACTCAGACCCCAGATGGCCATTGATGTCCTTCTGTCATTATGGTTTAGTTTTATGTGTTGTATTATTTCATATAAATGGAATAGAGTGTAGTATAATCCTTTTTCTGGCTTCTTTGGTACAACAAAATGTTTTCGAGATTTGTCTATGTTGCATTTTTTTTTCAGTAGTTCATTCTGTTTTATTGCTGGGTAGTATCCTGATTGGTGTCTATGTTACAGTTGGTTTATCCACTCACCTTTTAGTGGAGATGTGAGTTATTCCCAGTTGGAGATTATTATGAATAATGCTGATGTAAACATCTGTTGTAGATGTGTTTTCATTTCATTCATTTTTCTTGGGTAAATAACTAAGAGTAGAATTTCTGGGTCTAATGTTTAATGTATGTTTAACTTTCTAAGAAAGTACCAAAGTATTTTCCAAAGTGGTTGTACCATTTTTTTTTCCCACAGCAATGTGAGATTTCAGATTGCTTCATATCCTTGTCAGCTCTTATATTGTAACTGTTTGTAATAGTTATTCTGATGGCTGTATAATAATATTTTATTGTGGTTTTGATTTGCATTTCCTTGGTGACTAATGATATTGAGCACTTTTTGTATTCTTATTGGCCATTTGTGTATTTTCTCTAAGAGTTTTTTAAGTGTGTTTGTTTATTTTGAGAGAGATAGAGACAGTGTGCGTGTAGGGGAGAGGGAGAGAGAGATCCGCAAGCAGACTCTGTGCTGACAGCCTGGAGCCCAACAAGGGGCTTGAACTCATGAACCGGGAGATCATGACCTGACCCAAAACTGAGAGTCAGCTGCGTAGCCGACTGAGCCACCCAGGCACCCCTGGATATTTGCTCTAAAATGCCTGTTTAAATCTTTTGTCCATTTTTAAATTTAAGTTTTTGTTTGATGAGTGAGCTACGAATTCTTTATGTGTCCTGGATTAAATACTTTGTCAAATATATGTATTGTGAATGTTGTCTCTTTTTATGGCTTGCCTTTATGTTTTCTTAACACTGTCATTCAAAGAGATGTTCCTTAAGTTTTTATAGCAATCATTTTCTGATATGTTTTCTTCTGGAAATTTTACAGTTTAACTCATATTTTAGGTTTGTCGTCATTTTTAAGTTAATTTTATGGGATGGTATAACTTAAGGGCTTCTTTTCCATGTGGAGATGCAGTTGTTTCAGCAACATTTTCTTGTCAAGACTGTTCTTTGCTCATTGGCTTTCCTTGGTACCTTTTGCCAAATCAATTGATCATGTGCATATGTGGGTCTATTTCTGGACTTTTTCTTTTGCTCCATTGATTTATATGTCCTTATGCTAAAACTTGATTATTGGTGTGTTATATAATCAGTCGCAAAATCAAGTAGTCTAAATTCTTCAGTTTTGTTCTTCTTTTCAATATTGTTTTAGCTATGCTAGATCCTTCACATTTCAATATAAATTTTAGAATATTACAAAATGCCCACTGGGATTTCTAGTGGGATTACTTTGAATCTGTAGGCAAATTTGGGGACACTTGATATTGTAAACTGAACCAGATGAGAGTTCATCCATCTGATGCACAGCAAGCAAGTAAAAACTTGATACCAGCCTATTGCAAGAAAGGCTGTTTATTGGTGTGGCACCACCCAGGATAACAGGGAGCTAATGCTTCACAGTCCTGAACTCTCCCAGTGGCTTACAGGTGAGGGTGTTTTTTTGTTTTGTTTTTTAACTTTAGAGCACGAGAGTGCAAGTGTGAGCAGGGGAGGGGCAGAGGGTGAGAGAGAGAGAGAGAGAGAGAGAGAGAGAGAGAGAGAGAAGGAAAGAGATAGAGTGAGACAAAGAGAGAACTTTAAGTAGGCTCCACTCAGCATGGAGTCCAACTTGGGGCTTGATCCCATGACCCCGAAATCATAACCTGAGCTGAAATCAAGATTCAGATGCTCAGCTGACTGAGCCACCCAGGGGCCCTGACAAACGAGGGTTTTTAAAGGCAACTTTTGGTGCAAAGGCCCTCCTGAGAAGGTGGACCCCACTGATTGGAGGCCCAGAAGGTCATGTTAGCAGGTGCTCTGGTGTTGCTTTGTCTGGTCTCCTGAAAGTCTTTTCCATTTCAGGAGACTTGGAATCTGAAAAATGCTTTTACTCTTTATGTTAGAGATTTCATTAGGTACATTTGGTGATTATATCTTTGTTTATAAGCTAGTGGAGTTGCATTTCTGCAGGTTCCCTGGCCAGTCCAGCCTTGCCTGGGGATGATACAACCTTTAGTGCTCATTCTTTCATCTGAGCTGACAAGATGGATGCCGGCTTATATTTTAATACTGAACCTGCTAATTCATGGACGTGAGAGCTTTCCATTTATTTATGATAACTTAAATTTCTCTTTGCAACATTTTGTAGTGGTCAATGTAGAGGTCTTGAAAATATTTTGATAAATTTACCTATATCTTTATATTTCTGTTCCCCCAAAATTTGTATGTTGAAATCCTCATCTCCAATGTGATGGTATTTGGAGGTGGGGGCTTTGGGAGCTGATTAAGTCATGAGGGTTGAGACCTTATGAATGGGATTAATGCCCTAATAAAAAAGACCCCAGAGGGCTCTCTCACCCCCTCCTCCATGTGAGAAGACAGAAGATTTTATGATTTTGTTTACCTTCAATCCTGAATTATTGGCTTCTCTTAGTATGTAGAAATTTGTTTTTGTGCATTGACCTTGTATCATGCAACCTGGCTAAATTTTTACTTCTAGTAGCTTTATTATAGTTTCCTAAGGAATTTTTATGTACATGAACATGTTAGATGCTTAAAGACAGTTTTATTTCTTCCTTTCCAGTGTAAGAGTCCCAATTGCTTTTTTTTTTCTTCCCATTATTGCACTGACCCAAACCTCCTGTACAATCAATTTACCACTTATTCTTTTTGTTATATGACTGTATTATTCTTGAATATGGATCTAAATTCTTACCTTTCTTTCATTTTCTGGGCCTAGGTTAAGGATAAGAGGAATAATTAGGAACAGTGAGGAATGAAAATAGGCATGCCGGAAGGAAAACTCTGGGGATACAAACTTAAATTGTTATATAATTGAGGGTTTAACATGATTGTGACGGGATAAACACTGCTTTTTTTTACTCAAATGAAATATAAAAATTATTATCACTTCTGTGTTTGTGCATAGTTGATATAGTTCATAAAGTGGAAGATACATGCTCTTAGTGCTTCTTAAATATTAGCATCTAAGTAGTCCTAGTGGAAGAAGGTAGAGACAGGTCCACTCATCCCACTCACTGTTCCCTACCTGCCGGAGGTGACTTACAATCCATGAGACTCTCCTGATAGAAATTCCTTTGAAGTTATGTTCTGTCTCAAACTTTTGTGCTAATATTGCCTTTTAATCTGTATTCTGATCCATGTTTCTTTTATTAGAAAATGTATTGGAGGGACGCCTTGGTGGCTCAGTCGGTTAAGCGTCCGACTTTGACCCAGGTCATGATCTCATGTCCGTGAGTTCAAGCCCCGCATCGGGCTCTGTGCTGACAGTGCAGAGCCTGGAGCCTGTTTCAGATTCTGTGTCTCCCTTTCTGTCTCTCTGACCCTCCCGCATTCATGCTCTGTCTCTCTGTCTCAAAAATAAACGTTAAAAAAAAAAAAAATTAAAAAAAAAAGAAAATGTATTGGATTTAAATTTTCGCAAATGGAAAAATTCAGTTCTACGATTCTGTAGTTTTTTTTATGACAAAATATTATAATTTTTTTTCATAAGAGTAAATCCTCATGAGAAACCTAATGATCTTGTGGTTTCACATTGCTCTGCATTCTTAGGATATGCATACCTCATTTCAGAGGCATGGACTTTGCTGTTTCATACACTTGGTTTTGAGTCCTTGCTCTGATCCTAACCAGCTGTCTAAACTCTGTTCCTTCACCTTTCTAAACCTTAACTTTTCTCACCTTAACTTAACTCACTAATGGATTTATATACTTACCTTATTTTTGTTGTGAGAATTAAAAGAAATAATGTATGTAGTGTTAATGCCTTTTGATGTAAACAGCTCAGGAGATTGCAGCTGCTATTGTTATAGGTTTATATTTAAAATTTTTCAACTTCTTAAATACTGCCATAGAACTCAAAGGAAAATACCCGTTTTATGTTGTAGACATTTATAAAACTAAGCATCTAATTAGAATAAATTAATGGCTTCTTAAAACAACTTTCAGAAATAATACTGAACACATTTCTATGAATACAGTCTGATGTTCGTTAACTACATGACAGCATACTTCGAACTTGTATAGCTAATTGGCCTGGGTAACCTATGGATTCATTAGGTTTTAAATCCAACTTTTGGTTTTACTATATATATATATACCTTATATAATATATATACCTCTTGTATTTACATAGAAAGTTGTAAATACATGTTCATAATTATATCACAGATTTTTTGAGACTTTTTAAAAATTGTGGTAAAATGTATATAAAATTTACCATTTTAACCATTTGTAAGTATGCATTCCGTGATACTAACCATGGAACATTCACAACATTATGTAACAATCACCATTATTCATTTCCAGGACTTTTTATCATCTCAGAAACACCACACCCATTAAACAAGAATAACTCCCCATTCCACACCCACCCCCAGCCCATATCCCCTGATGACCTCTGTCCTGCTGTCTCTGCCTGTTCTAGGTACATCATATAAGTGGAATTATTACTGTGTTCGTTTGTGTATGGCTTATTTCAAATTGCATAATATCTTCAAGATTTATCCATGTTGTAGATGCATCAAAATTTCATTTCTTTTTAAGACTGAATTACATTCTGTTGTGTATGTAATCTACATTTTGCTTATCTATCTGTTGGTGCACATTTGGGTTGTTTCCAACTTTTGGCTATTGTGAATAACACTACTGCGGTAATTGGTGTTCAAGTATCTGTTTGAGTACCTGCTTTCAGTTATTTTGAGTATATACTTAGAAATGGAATTACTGGATGACATTTCCGTTTTGTGTTTAGTTTTTTGAGGAACCTACAAACTTTTTTTTCACAGCGACTGTACCATTTTATATTTCCACCAGAAATGCACAAGGGTTCTAATTTCTTTCCATCTTTGCAAACACTTATTTTCTGTTGTTTTGATAATAACCAACCTTATGGCTGTGGAGTGATACCTCATGGTGGCTTTGATTTGCATTTCCCTAATAATTAGTGATCTTGAGCATCTTTTCATTTGATTATTGGCTATTTGTGTATTTATTTTCTTTGGAGAAGTGTTCACTCAAGTCTTTTGTCTGTTTTTAAATTCTTTATGTTTTATTGTTGTCAACTTGTAAGGGATTTTTTTTTTAGTAGTCTGAATATTAATCCCTTATCAGATATAGGATTTGGAAATACTATCTCCCAACCTTGGTTTGTCTTTTCACTATGTAGATAGTGTCCTTGATACACTAAAGTTTTTAATTTTGATGAAGTCCAATTTATTTAATATTTGTTGTTGTTGTGGCCTGTGCTTCTGTGTCATATCCAAAAAATAATTGCCAAGTCCAGTGCCATAAAGATGTTTCCCCCTTTTTATCCCTAGAAGTTTAATAGTTTCAGCTCTTAGGTTTAAGTCTTTTTAACTATATTGAGTTAACTTTTTTATATGATTAAGGTTAAGGGTCCAATTTCATTCTTTTGCATTTGGATGCCCTTGACCCAGCACTATTTGTTGAAAAGACTGACCTTTTGGTCTTGACACCATCGTCAAAAATCGATGGATCATATATGGGAGAGTTCATTTCTGGGGTCTATTACATTAGTTATATATCTGTCTTTATGACAGTACAAAGCTATTTTGATTATTGTAGCTTTGTAGTAAGTTTTGAAATCAGGAAATGCAAGTCTTGTAACTTTTTCTTTTGTAAGATTGTTTTGGCTATTTGGGGTTTTTTGAAATTTCATAGGAGTTTTAGAATGGGTTTTTCTGTTTCTGCAAAAAAACCCAGAAAATAAACAAAAAAAATTGTAATTTTGATAGAGATTGCATTGATTTTGTAGATCACGTTTAGTAGTATTGTTATTTTAATAATACTAAGTCTTGAAGTCCATGAACATGGCATGTCTTTACATTTATTTATGTCTACTTGAATTTCTTTGAGCAGTGTCTTGTAGTTTTCAGTGGATAAGTCTTTTGTCTCATTGTTTAAGTTTATTCCTAAGCATTTTATTATTTTTGTTTTATTCTGTTTATTTGAATCAGACACATAATAAAGAACTATTAAAATTTATATTTCTACTTGTCCCACTAATCTCCTAACCCCCCAACACATACACAAACACAACTAAAATTCATAAGGTAAACAAACAATGAAAAATAGTTTTATCATACATAGACAGTGCTTAGTTGTTTTGAAGGTGTGTGGGAATATTTTAATTTTTTTAACTAATATTTTTGTCATCCCAGGAGCCTCTAGAATTTACTACAACTATGTTTAAAGATGTAGCAGATTTCCTTTCTGAGAATAATATTTAAAGCATGTATGTTTTTATTGTTTGTTTTAGGTCATACTATTTAGGTATGTCTAAAGAAAAAGACTGGCACTTTTTAACTTTAAAGGAGCTTTTACTGGATGTATAAATGTGCATTTCAAATTTTACTTGATCACTATTTGAGAGAGATTTTTTGGGGGGTTTTAATGTAGATGCTTCTTAGAGTAATAGTAATTGTATATTAGAGTTTCTGGAACCTACAGTATCTTTTGTAGATTCCCAGTAACTTTATGGTATGGATATTGTAGTTCATATAAAGAATAAACCCACTTGTAAGTGACCTAATCCATCTTTACATTGGTATAATAATGAAACTCCAGTGCATAGAAAAGCTTGGAGTGGGTCTTAAAAAAATCAATGACTGATCTTTTTTTTTGTGTTTGTGTTTAAGAAGACTTGTTTAACATATATGGTTGATTCATTAACATTGAACTGTAGATGTAAGATCAACATCAGTATTACTTCTGTCTGAACAAAGCTTACCTACACAAGTACATCCTCAGTAATCAGAGCCTTCTTAAGTCTTAGGAACACTAGAGAGCACTTCAGTACTATGCTGGGGGCTCTTTGAAAGAGCAAAATTACCAACACAAAAGCACAAAACAAAGAATGTAATGCTTAACTAGACCACTTACTGGATACTTGTTTACAGTATGAGAGCTGAAACAAGAAAGGGTGTACCCTTGTTCAACCTTAGCTGGGAATTTGCACATCAGGTGACTTAGATTTTTCATTACCCTGCACATATCCCAGAAGACCACGTAAGTGCCCTAAGTATTGATTTTAAGGTTATAAATAAATTTTAGTGGGTAGATGCATTTGCAAATACAGAATCTGCAAATGAGAATCAACTGTACCTCTAAGTAAAAACAAAAAGAAATCTCCCAATCTAGCAAGTCTTCCCTCCAGCTCTTATTGCAAAACTTTGTGTTTAAACAAAGATAGTCAGTCTGGGGAAAATTGCATGGGAGAAAAGGGGAAATTTGGAGGTGGGCCTAAGATTGATCTGAAAGCCCCTAAAAGTTAAATGAAATAAGCTGGTCACAAAAAGATAAATACTGTGTAATTCCACTTATATGAGGTATCCAGAGTAGTCACATTCATGAAAACAGAAAATAGAATGGTGGCCTCCAGGAGTTGGAAAGAAAGAGATATGGGGAGTTGTTGTTTAATGGGTACAGAGTTTCAGTTTTGCCAGATACAAACAATTCTTGGAGTTTGGTTATACATTGTGAATGTATTTAATGCTACTAAATTGTGCACTTAAAATGTTATGATGATACATTTTATGTTATGTATCTTTTACCATTATTTAAAAAACAAAAACAAAAAACCAGAAATGGCCAAGAACCAGAGTGACATGAAGAGTTGGACTGTGGGAAAAATGAGAGGAAAACAGAGATGAAAACAAAATTACAGGGTGTCCAAAGGAAAATAGACTCAAAATTTGGTAAGCAGTATTGAAGAAAGGTAGGAGAAACAACCAAGAGAAAGAAACAAGAAGTAAAAAGAATCAAAAAGTGTTGAAATGGAAGAGAAGGAAAAACTACATGTGTTTAATTGGAGAAGGAGAAGCTTAATTGGTCCATGCAGAAGCAAAACAAAAGAAATTAGTGGAACTAATATTTAAAGTTGTGATTCCAAAAAATGACCTAAAAATAGACATGAAATCTACACATTGGAATAGCCACTTTGTACCTGGGAAAATTTATGTGCATTTTCCTAGTAACACTGACTTCAGAATTAAAGAAGAGTCCTTAAGATTTCCAAGTAAAAAAAAATCCACTGATTTACAAGGTCAACATAGTTAGACTTATTATCAGATTTTTCAAAAAACATAAAGCAAGCAAGAATGGGGCGGGGGGACATTAAAAAAGGCCTAAATGAACAGTCCAAAATCAGAAGTTTATATTTGGCCAAACTATCTTTTAGAAAAGAGATTTTTAAACATTTAAGGACTTAGGGAATTCTGTACCCACGGGCTCTTGAGAAATCCACTAATTGCCAAGCTCTAACCAACCAAGAGATGAGGTGGAAAACATCAGCAAAAGAAGTAATGGTGAATATTTAATATTGCAGATCTATGAAGAAAAGATGTGGGCAAGGGTGAGAATATGTGTAAACATAGGTTCTGATGAGACAGAAATCATGCAATTAAGAGAGAGAAGTAGAATTTCTTATAGATTACTGTATGGGTAGTAGGTGGGAGTTGGATACATAAAAACTAATCAACTTTATATTAAAGGGCTAAATATGAAAACAGGGGCTAAGAGCATTTGAAAATTAAAATACACTGAAACAAAAGTATAAAGCTACTTGACAAAAAGGACTTAAAAATGGAAGAGTGAAGAACACATATTAACAAAGAAACACGAGAAATATAAAATACACGCAAGTCTCAGATAATAATATATGTTGAGATTAATGTTCCAGGCATATCAATAAATATGAGTGGACCTAACTCACTATTAAAAGAAAAATTTAAATTTTCCTCACAAAGTGAGGTATAACCTAAAACAGATGACAAAGGCTAAAAATGTATATTAAAAGATATACTAGGCAAATGGAAATGATAAAACGTATAGCGATCTTGATACTGGACAAAGTAGAATTTCGAGCTGAAAAACATTAAGTCCGACAGAGAAGGATACTTTTTGTGATAGAATCCTTTTCTCCTCCCTCAGTGATTTCCATGCCCTAATCTGTGGAACCCTTTATAGTAGCCACATGAAGTGGCAGAAGGGACTTTGCAAATGCAATTATGGTTACAGACTTTTAGGAGGTTATCCTGGATTATCTGTGTGGGCCCAGTCTAATAACATGTGCCCTTAAAAGCAGAGAACTTTTTTGGCCTGAGTCAGAGAGATGTATGTGGTATATAAAGAGTAAGTCAGAGATAGTGAAAATGTGATAAAGGATTGGCTTGCCATTACTAATTTGAAGATGGAGAGGGCAGTATGAAGAGGAATGCAAGCAGCTTAAGGAACTGAGAGGCTGATAGCCATCAAAGACTACAACCCTGTATTGAGCCCTACAACCTCAAGGATCTGAATTCTATCAACACTCTGAAAGAGCATGAAGGGATTCTTCCCCAGAGCCTCCCGGAGGGAATACAGACAGCCCTGCTGACAACTTGGTAGTTTGGCTTTGTGCCACCTTAAGCAAAGAACCATCTGAGCTGTGCTGTGCCCAGACTTCTGACCCACAGAATAAGAAGTAGATGTTGTTTTAAGCCACTACATTTGTAGTAGTTTGTCACTGTAGCAATAGAAAACTAATATACTTATTAAGAAAATTTGTAAGTTATGATGAAGATGAAATAGTTACGTACCAAAGAACACACAACCACCTTTATGAAGCAAGAAGTATGAGATATTCAAGGAGACGTAGATTGAAATATGTTAATAGTAGGAGAATAACATAGCACCATACTCAGGGTAAGACATTTCGGATGCACAAAATTGAGTAAGAATATAGAAGACCTAAGTCAATAAGGCATATCATAACTTTGGGACTTTAAATCCCAATATAGAGTCTATACTTTCCAAGTACACATGGAACATTCACTAAAATTGATCATATATTATGTCATGAAGAAACTTCAATAAATTCTACAGAGTAGATATATTACAAACACCTCTTCCCTGATTGCAATGCAGCATTAAAACTAGAAATTATAATAAAATCAATAAAGTAGGACACTTTTCACTTGGAAATTAACCTTGTATTCAGCAACTCTTGGGTGAAAGGAAAGGAGAAATAAAAACAAACTTCAAAATTCTTTAAATTAACAATGGAAATATCATATTAGAACCTATGAGATACATGTAAGACGGTGATCATGAAATAAGGATCAGGAAATTCAAAGCCTTAAACACATTTATCAATAAAAAAGAAAGGATAAAAATATACTCTAAATTCCAAGCATGCAAGGCTAGCAAAGGAGCAAAGTAAACCAACAGAAAGCACAAGGAAAAAAGTAAACATAAAATCAGAAAACAATGAGAGGAAAACTAGATCAATAATTTCTATGTGTATGTTTCAACTAATAAAACACTAACTTCATTGAAAGGAAACCGGGCTGATTGGAGAAATGGTTGATGCTGAGGCTGGTGCTGGGAAAGTATATAAGCCCACACCTGCTTATGTTAGAGAAGAAGTATAGCTAGAGTATGATAAGGGAATGTGCTTGAAGGGGCTCTTGCTTCCTAAACCTGGGACCATTTAAGTATCAAAATATATGAGTATAATGATGGAAATAAGTAAATGGAGAAAGGAAAGCTCTACCCTACAGTGGCATTCTAATAAATGTAGAATAAATGTCAGAATTAGAAAATCAGTATTTGGCAAACATCACATACAGTACTGTTTCTTGCAAGAGAAATAAATGAATACTAAAATTAGAAGGTGAAAATTTGGGGATAACAGGATATTTGCATAATCTCACTATTTCTACACAAGACTTACTAATTACAAAGGGGATAGTAGTAATTGTACAGTGAAGAGACATGGCTTAAACCACCTTAACCATGTGATCCAAGTTAAGCTTATCAGTAATGGGGTAATAGATACGATTGTGCCTCTGTCATTTCTGCCAAAAATACATGAACTGAATATAAATAATTGTAAAGAAATAGGTAGCCCACATTGAAGGACAACGCAAATAACTGTCCTGGACTCTTCAAAATATAAAGGTCATGACGGTAAAAGTGATTTAGGAACTGTTCCAGATTAAAGGGTACTAAACAGATAAAAGCAAAGTATAATGCTGAATTGCATTTTGGACCAGAAAAAAAACAACAACACAACTTTGTTCTCTAAAGGACTTAAGTGGAACAATTAAAATTTGAATTAAGTCTATAGATTATATAATAGCCTCTATATAATAGTGTTATATCAATATTAATTTCTTGATTTTGATAATTGAAGTGTGATTATGTGAAAGAATTTGCTTTTGGAGAATAGGTATTAAAGTATTTTTCTGCAGCTTATTCTCAAAAACAGTTCAGCCACCTAGAGAATGATAAAGCAAGGTAAATGTTAACATTTGGACAATTTAGTTGGAAGGTATACCAAAATTCTTTGTGCAGTTTTTGCAGTTTTCTCATATATCTGAAATTATGGCAAAATAAGGCTTTAAAATCTTAACTTCTACTAGACCTCCCCTACTTCCCCCTCCCCCCCACCCTGATTTTGGCATTATCCTTACCACTCTCATTTTTAATGTCAATCTTTATGAAAGTCTCTTCTATAAGAATAGTATAGAACAATGACCAAATACCATTAGCTAGTACTACCCTAACAAATCACTATGAGATTCTTTGTAATTTAAAATACAATAATTTGTAGCCAGAGCTGAATATTATTGATCTTCTAACTTTTTAAAAAACTTTATGTACAACACTTGCAACATGTAAAGAAACTTAATTCTTTTCCTAGAACTATAACTTACAATGTCCTATCAAGATTTGATTATGAAAATTATGTATTAACCTTCTACCTCTGAGGAAAGTCTTGAAGACTAATTGATTTGCCACTTAGAGTTAGGGGACCTGGGACCCATGGCCATTAGCTATGTAATACTGGACACATAATGTCAGATGGGTTTCTAGAGAGAGGAATGTTCAGTTTGGGTTAAATTAAAATCCAGTTCTCCATTCCAGAATTATCTTTTCAAACGCTTGTTAACCTGGGTTGAAGTGGTATCTTTTTATGGTAGTCATCTGATATTCTAAATGACTTTTCTAAGGCACAGTTTCTCAATTGTAACATAAGAATTACTTGGGACTCTTGTTAAAATACAAATTCAGATCCAGTCCACCTTTGGTAAGTCCCAAGGGTGTGTAAGCTCCAGCAAGCTCCCAGTTGACACTGATGGTCCATGACCACTCTTTGATTAACAAGATTGTAGGTAGTTATAAAGGGACCACATGCTTCTGTTTCCTATCCTCATTGTTATTAAAGAGTAAGAAAACTAGAAAAAGGCAAAAAAGGAAGCAGTACATGGTATTTTATTTAAGGTAACAAAAATAATAAGATACAATAGAAATTATTTTTATCTTACATTTGTAACTATTATTTGAGTCTCTAGGTGTGGTAACTTTCTACTTTTTTGGGTTATATTTCTGTATACACAAAAGCTATTTTATGGATATAGGAAATTCACCTATGAAACTTGATAAGAGGTGTGTCCTAAAAAAAAAACAAAACTGATCCTAAATTATTTCTTTCTATACTGTTTGGAGGTTTTGTTTCACATTGTCAGACAGTATTAAATTCTAGGATAAGAGATTTATGGTAGGCTAATTAGCATCTCAAAACACAAATGATTTTAAGAGAGTGATTGAAAGTTTATTTTTGCTAAAGTGATAGCTTATTCATGCTGCTTTCTAAGACCATTCAGGGTTCAATTTAAATCAGACTTTATCAGTCTCAGCACAGTTGACATTTGGGGCCCAATAATTCTTTGTTGGGGAGGGTGACTACTGTCCTGTGCATTTTAGGGTATTTAGCAGCATTCTTACCTGCTTGCTGTAACACCCCTGCCCAACTCAAATCATGACAGACTTTCTGTAAACATTGTCAAATGTCCTTTTGAAGGGGGGTAGAATATATCCAATTTAGAACCACTGATTTAAATGAAAGAAAAGAACACAGGGTTTTAAAGTTAGTAAAAGGGAAAGGGAAGAGATTTGGGGGAATGGTATGCTATTAATGAGATAGAGGAACATAAATTTTCTTTGTAGGTAATGGAAAATTTTCTGGACAGTTGATCCATCATTGCTTTAGATAACATCACACGTCAAGTTAGTAACATTGATAGTATTTTTACTCTGAAAAAAGTAATGTCTTACTTGGTATTCTTTGTAGATTATAACGTTTCACCTCTTTAATGTGGTTTAATGAACATTACATGATTCATATCTGATTAATACACAGGAAAAACTTGGTTTCTGTTCTATATATTTATGTCTCTAAAACAACATTGTTTTAAGAGGTCAATTTTTCCCAACTTGACCTATAAATTTAATGCAATTACAATAAAAATCCCAAGTTATTTTGTGGATATTCACAAATTGATTATAAAACATATGTGGGAGGGGGAAAAAAGACCCAGAATAGCCACAATACCTAAGAACAAAGTCAGAGGACTGACACCACCCAACCTCAAGACTTACTCTAATGCTACAGTAATCAAGACAGCATGGTATTGGTGGAAGAGGAGACACATAGACCAGTATGACAGAATAGAGAGCCCTGAAATAGACACATAATGAGGTTAACTGATCTTTGACAAAGGAGGAAAGATAACTCCTTGGAGAAAGGATACTCTTATCAACAAATAGTGCTGAAAGAATTTGACATCTACACAAAAAAAAGTTAATATAGACATAGACTTTAGACCTTTCACAAAACTTAAAGTGAATTATAGACCCGTTGTATTAAAACACAAAACAAAACAAAACAAAACAAAACAAAAAACAAACTATAAACCTTCTAGAAAGTAACAGAGAAAATCTAGGTGACCTGAGGTATGGTAGTAAGTTTTTAAATACATCACCAAAGCGTGATCCATGAAAGAAATAAATGGATAACTTGTACTTTATTAAAATTAAAAAGTACTGCTCTGTGAAGGACACTGTTAAGGAAGTAAAAGGACAGGTCACAGTGGTGCTTGGGTGGCTCAGTCGGTTAAGCATCTGACTCAGCTCAGGTCTTGATCTCAGGGTTGTGAGTTCAAGTCCTGTGTTGGGCCCTGCGCTGCATGTGAAGCCTACTAAAAAAAAAAAAAAAGTCACATGATCTCAGGGTTCCATGAATTCAAGTCCCCCATCAGGCTCTGTACTGCCCGCACCGAGCCTGCTTGGGATTCTCCCTATCCCTCTCTCTCTGCCCCTACCCTGTTTGCGCTCTCTCTCTCTCTCTCAAAATAAATAAAGTTAAAAAAAAAAAAACTTAAAAAATAGGCTTCAATCCAAAATACATAAAATACTCTTAAAACTCAACTATAAGAAACTACTAGGTTTATCTAAATTGTTTTCCTACTGTCTTCTAGCCTTCATGGCTTCTGATAGGAAATGAGTTGTTAATCTTGCTGAGAATCTGCTTTACATGAGTCTCTTCCTTCTTATTGCTTTCAAGATCTCTTTGATTTGCCCTCCCCTCCATTTATGCATGTCTAGGTGTGGATGTCTTTGAATTTATTCCTCTTAGACTTTGTTGAGTTTCTTGGATGCATAGGTTATTTTTCATCGAATTTAGATTGTTTTTGCCTATTATTTCTTGAAGTTTTCTTTCTGCCCCTTTCCCTCCTCTTTTTCTGGGAATCCTATTGAGCTTATATTGCTGTTTCAAGGTGTCACATGTGTCTAAGTCTCTGTTCAGTTTATTTCATTATTTTTTCATTCTGTTCCTCAGACTTGGTCATCTCAGTTGCTTTAAGTTTGATGATATTTTCTTCTTTCCTGCCCAAATCTGCTGTTTAACCCTTGTAATGAAATTTTCTTATCAGTGTCAACTCTAGAATTTCAATTCACTTCTTTTTTATAATTTCTCTCCCTTGATAGTCTTTAGTGAGACATTGTTTTCATTATTAGTTTTAGTTCTTAAGTCATGGTTTCCACTTAGTTCAAGTACTAATTTAAGTTCTCATTTAAATGTATGTTGTTTTGAGGTTTTTATAAAATTTACCTTTTCACATTTATAATATATTCTATTAAGTAGCTATGATTAAACAGTTGAACTCTGGGTCATATATCCCAACAGATTGGGAAAATAGTCAAGGACTTTTTTCCTTTTTTTTTTTTCTTCCCCAAAATCGACATCAAGGAAAGGGAATTTTAACTTTTGCTATTTCTGTGTCATGTTCTTTTTACTACTACTTGGTATCTGGTAGTTATACTCCCTCATTCTACAAGCTATTTCTTATTAACAGTCTATTAGGAAGTAATAGGTTTCACTTTTTGATCCTCAGTGTAATCATATGGTCCTCACCTAGTTATCAAATAAAGGTGCTCAAATCTAGTAGAAAAAGACTGTGTAAGCTCCTTTATAGCTTCTACTATAATGAACTTTTGTTACTATAAAGGAGTCACTTCGAACCTCTTTAGCAGTGAGACCTTTTTTAAATAAATGAATTCTTATGTGAAATTCCAGGTACATGCATTGTTTTCTATTTCAAGCAATGACTATAGCCTTTTTGGTCTTCTCTTGCCAACTTTCTTTCCCAATGAGTTCCAAAGGTACTCTCTCAGAACTGAAGAATTCCCAGGAACACAGCTTAAAATTTATTCCAAAACTCATCTTTATATGTGGGGTAGGATGCTGTTTTACTTCATTTATCCTGTCAGAATTCTAAAATGTGAAGTAAGGTGGAAAACACCATCACATTCATTATATTATCCATCTATTCCTATCAACTCCAGTCAAAAGAGAAGGTAAAAACACTGAACTCTGCTTAATTGGAATCTTTTTTTGTTCTGACGTTGTGGACTCTTCAGCCTACTTGTCGCTGGAACTTAGGGAAGATGTCAGGGAAAAAAAGAACCTACATTATTACTGACATAGATTTCAGGCGTTTTTATTCTTAAGAGACCCAGTTCCAAAAATTTTTTGCTTGTTTTCTACCATCTCTAATATAAAGTTCATACAGTAAGGAAATGTATTCTACTAATTACAATGCTTAATACATTTCTTCACCAGAAATCTTAACATGACAATGTCTTCAGTGCTGTTCTGGGCCTTAGTTAGTTAGTTAGTTAGTTACCACACAACATATAAGCAAAAACTGTGAATTTGTGTATGTGTGTGTGTGCGTGTGTGTGTGTGTGTGTGTATGTCTGAATAAAAAATCTGTGGGAGGGGCGCCTGGGTGGCGCAGTCGGTTAAGCGTCCGACTTCAGCCAGGTCACGATCTCGCGGTCCGTGAGTTCGAGCCCCGCGTCAGGCTCTGGGCTGATGGCTCGGAGCCTGGAGCCTGTTTCCTATTCTGTGTCTCCCTCTCTCTCTGCCCCTCCCCCGTTCATGCTCTGTCTCTCTCTGTCCCAAAAATAAATAAAAAATGTTGAAAAAAAAAAAATCTGTGGGGAAAATGTTCCAAGTTCCCTTTTTGACAAAAGGTTTATATAACCTGATGAGTTTCATGGTTTTGGTTTGTCTGTGTATGTAGTAAGTCTTAATGTACTTTTCATTTATCTTTGAAGTTTATATTTCAGTCTAACTGAACATAAACCTTTTATGTGACTTAGCAGAGTCTCCTTTGTTTACTTACTAATAAAGACTTTTAAATACTTTGTCTCTTTTGTGTATGTGTTTTGAGTCAAATAGCCTCATAATGAAAATTTAGATGATGAATGCCTCGGATTATATGCTGAATTAAAATATATCATGGATCATTTTATTTGGATCATTGTCGTATGCTTGCAACTCATATTGAGCATAATGGTTTTGTGCTTTTAATATCACCTTTTAAAATTATATTTTAATGATATTTTTTTGTGCTTTTAGATCATTTGGGGAATATTTTTCATCTTAGTTGCATTGCTGTTTGTAATTTCTCTCTTCCTATCAAAGTGAGTATAGTACACATATTCTGTACAGCACACATCCTGTGAAGTTAATTAAAAATGTGCTAGTATAATGTATAAATTCACTCTTTATAATTTTTTGTTGTTTTAGTTTGGATAAAGCTCTTCATTCAGCTGGAATAGATTCTGGTTTTATAATTTTTGGAGCAAACCTGAGTAATCCACTGAATATGCTTTTGCCTGTTCTACAAACAGTGAGTAAAAGGAAAAAAAAATCAGTCATTTTCTTCTCTAGCAAACATTCTCACACTCTGTCAAACTAGTATGTTAACAGACTATTGATACTTGGCAATATATGCTTGGGCTTCTGCTGATTTGGCTCATTTACATATGACTTCTACATCGATAATAGTACTTTCAAGATTATTATAGTGACATATTACTGAACTCTTATACATAATTTGATTTGGGATACATTATAATACCTAAGATGAACTTTTCCAATGAATTCCTATTTTTGAACTAATGAAGTCTTTTATTCCATACATAAATGTAATTTTTGTTTAATTTGTTACAGGATTTTTCTTAGGATAGTGGCACTAAACAATTTAGTAACAATCTAGTAATTGTTTTTTGGAGGATTATTATTATTTTTTTTGTATTATCATAGTAGCCTGATCTAAATCAGAGTTGATATTTTAAACATTTGTCAAATATGAATGAAGTTTCAGTTAACTTTATATGACTTCCAGAACTCCTGTTGTTTGTGTATTAAATTTAATTTTATCTTTTTTTCAGGTGTTTCCTCTTGATTATATTCTTATAACAATTATTATTATGTACTTTATTTTTACTTCAATGGCAGGAATTCGAAATATTGGCATATGGTTCTTTTGGGTTAGAGTAAGTATAACAATATTATTTTGATTTTTTTCATTTTGTATGTAATTTCCATTACTACAAATTAACCTAGATTTATAATATAAAAGTAAATATCTTGATATTAAAAGCGATGGAAATATTTGCTTTCTCACTTCATGGTAACATAAAAATGCTTTTTGTTTAGAGCAGTGGTTTGTAAATGGGCAGGTTTGTCCCCTGGGTACATTTGGCTATGTCTGGAGATATTTTCAGTTGGTAAAACTAGTGGGTGCTACTGGTGTGTAGTGTGGGTAGAGGCTTGGGGAGTCTGCTAAACACTCTGTGTTGCACGGGGTAGCCTCACACAACAAAGACTTATCCAGCCCAAAATGTCAACAATGCCAAGGCACAGAGATCCTTGTATTTTTTCCATAGTGTTTGGCTGCATGGAAGTATTGAAGTACAGATGGATACACTATAGCTCAAAAGACAGCTCTTCCTACTAGAAGTTAAAGATTACTATATGATTGGAAAAAGTTATTTTCTTCTTACACTCATTTTGAGGTAAATTAAGAATTTTAAGATGAAGGTGATTCAGATAGAAACTACGTCCTGCTGTGAGTAAAAGAAAACCCAGTTAAATAGTGGTTTGAACTAATGAAAGATTTCTTGCTGTGGAAAATTTCAAAAATCTAGCATTGCTTTGTAGCTCAAAAGTGTCAAGTCCGACATCTCTGTAATTCTCTTGGCTTCTCCTGCATGATCATAATATGGCTGCTGCAGCTCCGTTTATCCTGTTCAAGTTCCATTAGAAAAACATTTCTATCAATAAAGCAGCACTCCCACAAATCCCCAGCACACTTCTTTCCTTTTGATGTTTAATATTTTATCACTGCTAGCTATGATGAGATGTAAGGGAAACTGGGAAATGTCAATTTTTAGGTGTTCATGTTTTCATCTCATCCAGAATTGGAGTTAATTTACTCTATGTTGTCCTAAAATCTATTAATAAAACAGGGAAGTCATATCTTAGTTGCTAAAATAAAAATGTTCTCTGACACTGAAATGAAGAAAGTCCTGTGGCTCATTGTATTTGATACCACATGTTTTAGTTTCTCTCTATTATAGATATATATGAAAATATTTACAATCAGATTATTATAAATTATTTTAAACTAGAATTTATAACAGTATGGTAGGAGGATGTCATGAGTATTTCATAGAAATGAGTATTTATAAACATGTGACATGTCTGTTCTTGTACAGTAGTATATAAAACCACAAATATATTACTAATACCTACAGTTTAAACTCATTCCTTTAATCTTTGGATAGAATTAGTGGTAGTTCATAATATTTCTTAGCTCTATAAGCTTCTAGCAGATGCTATTACATAATAAGTTTAGAAGATTTGTCTGGAAACAAACCAGCTGAATACTAATATATTCTCTAGGTCTTGAGTTTTTCATGGATCATTTATAGGATCCTTTGAATATAGATGCTTTGCTATGACTAAAGGAAACATAAATCTACACCTAAAAGCTTTGCAGGGAAAGAATTGTCTTTGTCATTCTCATAATCATTTGAAATGATTAAGAATTCTTTAAAAAAAATTTTTTTTAACGTTTATTTATTTTTGAGAGAGAGCACACGCGCACGTGTGCAAGTTGGGGAGGGGCAGAGAGAGAGGGAGACAGAATCCAAAGCAGGCTCCAGGCTCTATGCTGTCAGCACAGAGCCCAACATGGGGCTCGAACCCACAAACTGTGAGATAGATCATGACCTGAGCCAAAGTCGGATGCCCAACCAACTGAGCCACCCAGGTGCCCCAAAATGATTGATTAAGAATTCTTAATATTTATTTTGGAAGAAAGAAATGGTTGATTGAACTGTGTCATTACCTTTAACATATGAGCAGGACTTAGTGCGGTACAAATAAAACATATTGCTGAAATATTGTTACTGTCTTTTTTCTTTGCAGCTATATAAAATTAGAAGAGGTAGAACGAGGCCCCAGGCACTCTTATTTCTCTGCATGATACTTCTGCTTATTGTCCTTCACACTAGTTACATGATTTATAGTCTTGCTCCCCAATATGTTATGTATGGAAGCCAAAATTACTTAATAGAGGTAAGTGTAAAATTTTAAACTTCATTATCTTGACATTTTTTTTTATTTAAAATTTTTTTTTAGTATTTATTTTTGAGAGGGAGAGAGAGAGTGAGCTGGGGAGGGGCAGAGAGAGAGGGAGACACAGAATCCAAAGCAGGCTCCAGGCTTTAGGCTATGAGCTGTCAGCACAAAGCCTGGCACGGGGCTCAAACCCATGAACCACAAGATCATGACCTGAGCAGAAGTCAGACACTTAACGGACTGAGCCAGCCAGGTGTCCCCATTATCGTGACATTTTAAAGATAGTGATATTTAAAAACAGTTTTTAATTTGTGAAGACTCCAATAAGGTAATAGCTCATCAGATTAAGTTTAATATTGCTAAAATAGGATTTTCATTCTATTTTTGAACTTATTTATATTTGTTTCTTACAAGTTTTTTAATAACACTCTGAATTCTATTATAATAGTTCCTTAATGGATCCCCTGGTACCAAGGTGCTGAGCTTTATCTCAGCACTCTATTGAAACTCATAATATTTTCTCTAAAATAAATATTTCAAGTAATTTTATTAATATGACTTCCTCCAAAATTTTGATGAGCAAAGTTTGTCATCAGTCCTGTGAATCCCACAGAAGAGGCTTTAAAAATATTTTATTTGTGGGTGTCTGAGCTTCCTTTTAACATAATGGGTATCCTCTTACCTGTTATACTCTTTCTTGATATTGATCTTTCAAAAAGCCAGCTGCAGTTCCTAGTTGTAACTGGACAGCTAGTTTGGATTTTTTGACCTATTAAAATATTTTGACCATATCTGATTTAACCTTTGTGTGGTTTGTTTCTTTTTCCTAAAATACTTTGCTCTACTTAATAATGCAAATCAAATCTGTGTTTCAGGTTCTATTTCAAGCCTTGCTCTTAATGGAGTCTTTGGTTACTAATCTACCCAGATCACTCCTTTTTTTTTATCATGTAGTTCCTTCTTTCTTTACTTCATTTAACATGTAATTAAGAGCAAAAATTTAACAAGTACATCCAGCCTTCCATCAGTACCATACATAATATTACCGATGGTTGAAAAATTAGTTCACTGACAAATATTAAGTAATAATGTAGGTGGAACAAATATAAGCACAAACTGTAATAGAGGTACATGAGTAACCTGAGTTTGGGAAACATAGTACTGGAAGATCACTTGAATCATATTTTCTACTTCTTGTATCTTTTTATTCTCTTCTTGCCTTATCCCCTCCACCTAGTTCACTAGGTCATGCCTGTTAAAGTTTCTTGTATGAATAAATGAAGTGAGGTCATGCATTTGCATGGACAAAAGATAATTCTTGTTTTACAGTGGAACAATAAGTAGGCTGTTTCTCTGGGAAACACTCTGTTGTTCAACCAGGACCTAAAGATTGTTGCAAAAAGGTCCAAATGTTAGAGGCACCTGGGTGGCTCACTCAGTTAAGTGTCTGACTCATGATTTGGGCCCAGGTCATGATCTCACAGGTCGTGGGACTGAGCCCCATGTCAGGCTCCGTGGGTTTCTCTCTCTCCTTCTCTCTCTGCCCTTCTGTCTCAAAATAAAAAAATTAATTAAAAAAAAAAAAAGCCCTACTGTTACATTTACCATAAATCTTTCTCTTCTAATTGTAATTTTGCATAAAAATTACCTTTTAGAATATTAGCTAAATGTAGTTTAATAGAAAACAGAGTTAAAATTCATAATGTGATTACTTTTTAGTCCAAATATATGTATTAATGTAATATTTATATTTTAATTGTATTTTCATCTTTCAGAGCAATATAACTTATGATGACCATAAAAACAACTCAGCCCTCCCTGTGCCAAAGAGATGTGATGCAGATGCCCCTGAAGGTAAGTGAGGCAGCTCTTATCAACTATCTTAAAGTTTATAACTCTATGAGAAAAGAGTTGGCTTGCATTTTGCTGTGTTAATCATTTGATTCATCTGTTTTAATATGTGGCGACAAAGGAACTTTTAGCAAGAAGAAATCGTTAAGTCTTTTCAATAGAATTTCTTGGTGATATATTGATTTCCATTAGGGAAAGGACCATTATAAATTAGTTACTTATGAAATAGCAAAAGGTAGTTATTATTTATTACATTTACTAATATAATAAATTACTCTTAAATACCTTTTTTTTTCCTTATAAAACTCAAGATAGTTTTGGTAGAATGTGTAATTCTTAGGGCCAAGACCGCAAGTACCTATGACTTAGAACTTTTAATTCATACGTGTCTAGTTATTTAATAATAGTAATGTTAATGACAATAGCAGTTCACTTTTAAGAACATATAATTGCATTCCAGGCACTATGCTAAGTATTTTATGTGTATTCTAAGAAAAACTGTGATCTTATGCTTTTCCTCTGTGTAATTTTAGAAAATTATTTTTTTCCTCTTCCTGTGCATTAGGTGATTTTTTTTTCTTTTGAATATTATAGTATTCTGTCCTTACTAAGGATTCCAGATACATTCTGTCAGAATTTGCAATTTTTTTTTTACTCCTGGCTTCAAAATGCTTTTATTTCATGGTAAAATAATATGTCCAATATAGTATATCTCTTCATAAATCACCCATGGGTACCATAATAAAAAGATAAATTTTTCTGAGTTTTTAGCAGGGTCAACTAAAGAATGTGATGGAGTAATAGGAAGAATAGGCATAGAATACTGGAATAGCCCAGAGGAAGAATTACCTCTACCTGGAGGAGATCATTGTGCAGTGGTAGTCAAAAGATGGGCTTTGGAAAAGCAATATCAGAGCTGCATTTCAAAGTTAAAGAAGAATTTATCTGGTGTGTGTGCATCAAGGGAAGTTGTTCTAGGCAGAGGAACAAAATGCACAAAGTAGATTATCTTAAACTATATGGGTATGTGTTTAAAAAAATTTAAAACATTGTTATGTTTTGTATTTTAAATTATAGGGGTAAGAGTTTGGAGAGATGGAGGAAACGAGATTATAGAGTTAGGAGTCAGATCACAAAATGTTCTGGAAAGTAAGAGCACCAATGAAAATTTTTGAATGAGGAAGTAGAAGTTATGATCTGATTTATTGTCCGTAACTTAAATTGTAACAGTTGTGTCTTATATAGAGCCTGGATTTGAAACCAGGGCATAGAAATCAGATGAGAGGGGTATTCAGAAGGAGCTTTTATAGTAATCCAGGAGTGATGGTAAAAGCCTGAACTAAACAGTGGTCATGAGGGTGTGAAATAAAGAAAGAAATTCGGATGAAATGAGATTTCTGATTGGATCTAAAGTGTTTTTGAAGAAGACAAAAGATTCTAGAATGGCCCTCTAGTTACTGAGTCATTTGGTGAATTTTGGTATCACCAAACTGAGATAAAAATACATATGAAGATTAGAGAGAATTGTAAGAAATGATGAGTTGACCTGAGATATCTCTGGGAAATTCAGGTGGAGGTTTCCAAGACAGATGAATATATATGTAAGGAAGTGAGATGACAGAGAGTGAGAGGAGCACAGAGACTGGATCTCAGGAAAGTTATCTGAAAGAAGGTAAAGAAGGTACAGAGAAGAGGACTGAAAAAAAAAATGTTGATGAAGAGAGATCTAATCGCATGGGTAAAAAGGAATATATATCTAGTGACTTATTAGTCTTCATGGAAATTTGTATTAGGGACTGAGACTAGGCAGAAACTAAAGACATGCAGGGTCAAAGAAATTTTTGTTTTGCTGTTTGTTTGTTTGTTTGTTTTAATAGATTAAGAGAGACTTCAGGGA